>NC_056729.1:243242086-243369586 GCF_019279795.1 Protopterus annectens | reverse complement strand
GGGGCCTGGCTCAAATGGAAGAGCCAGTAGTAGAGAGGACCGTGACTCAATGAGTCACTGGAGGAGTTTCTCCATATGGCCAATGTGGATATCTAATTTCCTATCGATTATCTCCCCAGCTGTGACTGCCAGCTACCAATGCATGATAAAGGTTTCACCTCCACTGGCTTGCTGCAGATTGGTATACCAGTTCCAGCAACTTATATAGGGCTAACTGTACTGGGTGGTGCAGGTGTATCAGGAAGCATGGAGGTGACCGTGGCATGCTGAGACTTAGATGTTGTGGGTGTTTCTGGTGTTAGTAGGGGCAGCACTGCTGTTGTCATCTGAGGGGTCGAGGGGGCAACAAGCCTTGCTAGAGGGTTGGGTACAGATCTAGATGATGTTGCATATAATAATAAAATAAATGGATAACAACAAAATAATAAACTGAATGAAAATATGTAACAGAAAGGATAGCAACAAAGAGTGGGAAGAGAGAAGTGCAGATACAATGAACCTGATATGCATTTTTACTGTGATAATGCAGTGCAACATTTGATGGAACAACAAACGCATCGTAATTTACAAGGTCTGATACCAGATAGGACTTAGAGAGAGACTCGAAAAAACAGCCATCATTATATGCATTCAGAAAGCCAGAGCCTACACATGTTGAGCTACTTGGACAACCCAAATGAAGTTTCTCATCCAACTGATGACAAAGTGATGCCTGAGGCAAATGTAAATATACAAAAAAAACAAAAGATGATCAGGCATACATTCCCCTCATAGGCATTACAATGGAAGGATGAATGCACTTTCTAAATGACCAAGGATGGTATACAATTAGCTGTAGGAACCAAACCTACACACATCCTCATGGTACTGCCTTAACATGTTGAGGTATGTCTTCAATAGGTGTAAAGTCTGCATTCAAACATATAATATCATCTAACCAAGCACACTGACAATGAGCACATGTAAGACAAAATTCTACAATGCAAAAATGCACCTCATTCATATTTCTCCCTTCTAATTTTGTAGATACTGTAATGAAACAGGTACATAAAATTGCAAATTACTTCACAATACACCAGGCAGGGGGTGTTTGACCCCACTGGCAGTAACACAATGTAAAAGGAAATCCTTACCATCTTGAACCATGTTTCCAACTACATGCAAACATGTATTCACAGAGACAGTAATACCACCCAACACTCGTACGTCTACCTTCAAAATATGGATGGTAGCAGAGAAGTGGCAGCAATGTATAAAAGTTATATTGCATTAAACTCCATTTATACTACAAGAATAGACTTAAAATTAAAACACATGCAGTATCAGACACGTATACTCACCCAGGGCCACCCTTAGGTGCTCTGTCCTCCTGTTGTGCAGCTGCCTATTCTCTATGATAGCTCCAGGGTCTATGGAGAGAAAGGTAGCATGGTGTAAGATCTGTGGGTGGCATGCAATGGCAGGTCGCATGTGTAGCTAACATGAGTTGTACCTAAGTACATTTGTGGTGCTCACTCTCTAACCCCTTCTTCCCATTGGCTAAGGACATCAAGATGTCTATGTGTCATGCCATTATAATGGGGGTGGCACTATTCCCCATGGGTGGGGTGCCAGTAGCACAGGTAACAACATATGCCAAACTATTCCAGGTACTATACTTATACTGAGATCCTTGATAGCCCTCCTGCAATATCCTCTGGTAGTAATCTTTATGGAAGAAATGTAGAATGACTTTGAGCTCTGCCAAACAATACCCTTGTGTTCTGTGAGGAGCACTGGTCTCTCCTTCACAGGTTATAATGTCTCACCTAGAAGAAGCAGAAACCAATGGCAGATGTCTCACAGGCATACTTATTGTCATATCTCTCATCTTCTGCACAATGGCGGGTAGCTAATTTATGAGAAAGATGGAGGACTGGGCAAAAATATGTACTATTTTCTAACATTTCAGAATGGTACTTTAAGATGTGAAACATGGCAGCCCTATATCCAGTTATATGGTATTCAGAAATCAGACATTACAGCAACTTCATTTCCATAAGGCTGCATGTAGAATTACAAATCTAACCTTAGAGACATGGCATGGACCTTGCACACATGGAATTGAGAACTGTGTGCAGTTTTCAGCAAGTTATCTCAATGTACCAAATGAACAATTCAGAAACAATAATGAGCTGAATCCAAATTAGCTTAATCATCATGCCCAGTCAGCTGAGTTTGTGCAATGTAAGTACCAAGGAAGGCGCCAAAAATGATCAACCTACTGGACAAGTCACAGTCCAGCAGCATAAAAATGTGCAACAAGTGAACCTGAAACTAACTGTTAAGGTAAACTAAAGCTCAGTTTATACAAGGTAAGTGCTACATTTTCAAGTTCACTTTGTCAAGAATGGCTATTTTATCTTCTGTACTATTTGTCTACATAATGAGATAAACTGGCTGATATATTAAGGAAGTTTAAGGTGTACTGATGTTAAGGAAATTGCTGCACTAAGGAACTGTTAAGAATAATAGGATACATACCCATCAGCACATAAATCATAGCACAATTCAACACATTCTTATCAGCACTGGGATTTCATTTTGAAAAAAAAAACGCCAGTTGTACAGGTCATACATATATCTCTTGCAAAAATCTTTTTAACCCTGAGAGATAGTAGTCATGTCACCTTGGTCAACTGAAGTGTTAGAGGTTCTTACTGCGGGTGACATTTGCTCAGTAAACTTATGTGGCTGATATTACTTATACACTGTGGTATAAGGAGTTTTAAGGCCATTCATTGTCAAGATGTTAATACCAGTGTTTTCTATACCTAACAAATAATGCCAAAAAATAAAAGACAAAGCAGAAAAACATTGAAGACCTGGCTGGGAAGATTACATGAAATCCAAAGTTCTCTGACGTGGACAATGAGGTGCTATTGAAGGCCCTCTGTCTCCATGTGCAGATGTCTTTTAGGTGGATTCTGTTAATCATATCTACTGGGCCAATGTCTGGAATGATCTAGTGGTGGACATCAATGCAATCAGTTACTAGGACCATAATTATGAAATGAAGCACCATAGGGCCACTGATATTACACATTTCACTGATCAAAGAACAGTACAGCTGGTATGTGAAGGTAGGCCAGTGGTTACTGTGCCATCAGTCATATCACCTCTCATATAGATAGAGGACGTTTTGATTTGTATAAGAAACAGTGATGCTTCCACATGATCTGACAGCTCAATGGTGGATATTGGGGTAGAGCTTGAGTGGCCAACAAGAATATATATACAGTTGAATAGCAACCTCCAAAAGAACCAGAACCAATGAAAAATGTTCAATCACACACTTTATTAACAGTTGTTAACCGCTTTCATTTAACAAAAAATCATTTGGTTGCTCTGATGAATCTTTGTTAAATGAAAGTGCTTAACAACTGTTAATAAAGTCTGTGATTCAACATTTTTCATTGGTTCTGGTTCTTTTGGAGGTTACTATTCAACTGTGTTCCTGGTTCCTGGTTTGTACCTCTGTGTGTTTTTCAACAAGAAGATATACTGGGGATGCCCCAGACATGTAGACTGCTTTCGGTGTAAGAGTAGCTGTGCGTCCTCTTGACCACTAAGTCACTCTTCAACTTAATGAGCTGTATGATTTGTGATATACAGGAATATTTATGCATGTGGACATCCAATAAGTACACATACACACACACACACACACACACACACACACACACACACACTGCACATGGAAAACAGGTTACTGAGGATGCTAACAATCAGGGAAGTGTGGTACCCCCTACTGAATACATGTCAAGATATACCCTTCGCCCCATGGATAGAGCGATACATATGGGGTGGTGGGTAAGGATGCTGTCTGGAGACATGGTTTCTGCCCTTCAACTGAGGTTGGTGTGTCAGTGGCTGCAACCCATCATATGTGCATGCCCATCATGGAGGCAGAAATAGTACCACTACGGCAATAGAAGAGTTTGCAAGGGTGATGCAGGAAGTGAGAGATGACCCAAGGGGCAGCATGTTCAGTATATGTGATAGTTTTGAAAGACTTAGTCAACAACAGGAATATGCCATGTCCTGTCAAGCTTGCCTGCCAGATGAGAGGCACTGCATGAAGCTGCTCTACTACCTATAAAGATGGTAGCTATAGTGGGCAGAGACAATTAGATAATGCTCCCACAGTGCTAGCACTTCAATGG
Organism: Protopterus annectens; assembly: GCF_019279795.1. Lineage (NCBI taxonomy): Eukaryota > Metazoa > Chordata > Ceratodontiformes > Protopteridae > Protopterus > Protopterus annectens. The sequence goes on along the minus strand of NC_056729.1, from coordinate 243,365,381 downwards.
CTGCATTGCATCTGCTGTGGAGTTATATGTGCCAAGACAAAGACATCTTCACAGTTGTGGCAGTCATTGCAGTGGCACATCTCATAGCAGACATTGTGCACAGTCATGTAGCATGCCAGCATCTAGCCAGGAACATGGTGCAAGCAGTGTAACTACTTGTAGAGCCAGCTGTCATGGGTGGTGCATGTATTTGATGCTCAAACCTCTACCATGCATACCCTGGACCTGTCCAGCACATTGAGTCACAGAGCTGCAACTGCTGATGAGGCTGTGTTCAAGCAGACACACACACACACACACACACACACACACACACACACACACACACACACACACACACACACACACACACACACACACACACACACACACACACACACACACACACACACATACACACACACACATGCATGCACAAACACACATGCACACACACGCACACACACACTCACACACACACACACACACACACACACACACACACGCACATGCACACACACAGACATGCACACATACACACACACACACACACACACACACACACACACACACACACACACACACACACACACACACACACACACACACACACACACACACACTAACAACACTACAGCCTACAGTGCAAAAGACACACATTTCCATTTAAAGTGGCCCTGGGGAAGCCTAAGGGCAAAAGCATTTCTGGATGCTAACTTTCTGATTGAATGCTATCCTTATTTGTCCTGCTTTATTTATTTATTTGAAAAGTAATTGCTCCCTTACTTTCTGGTAAGGTGGTGGTTCCTTTCATGTACTGTTGATGAGAGATACCCAACAGTGGTAATATGTAAAAGGATATAAGACTTTAACTATAGGAGACACCAGGTAGAGCCCCTTATCTAGTTACAGCTGGTACATCTGCCTGGAATGGTACTGTTTAAGTTGCTTAATTTCCAGTCTGTAAACAGACAAGAACGCTCACCCACTGTTGAATAAGAATCTGTTTAAACCCTTAAATGGACTGATTTTCCTCTGGAAAGAGGACTTTATTTATTTTAATTTTTGCTAAGCTGTGTTAAGTTAGCTGTGGCCAGGATACAGCATTTATGAACAGTTATCCTTATTCCTAATATTGTCCTGTGTCCTGTAGACTGTTGAGGCTGCAGCCTGGAATGCCAGATCAGTGCTTCATGGATTTTTCTGAAACTATTTTTTGCAGACATACCAGGGTCATGATGCAGGTCACTACTGCACAAATCTGTGGCATGAAAATATGCTTTCAGCAGCCCAAACCACACATTCATTAAAGTGCCTTGTTTTCAACCGAGCATGATCATTTTTCTGGTCTGTCATTTTGTTGATTTCTAATGAATGTCATCAGATGGGTTGCCGTTCATATCTCACACTGCTAAGATTTCCCAAAGGGAAGTCATCCCTCAAAAATGTTGATATAGCTCATAGGTGCATCATATGTGCCAGCTGTGAAAACTACCTGGATGGCCTGTAAACATATAGTAGAGGACAGGTTGTAAATTACAGATCACCTGGTAGCTGATGGAGTGGTACCCTTTCTGGTTCACTTACTTCCATCACAGTTTACCAGGTGAGGTCTTTGATCCCAGTCCTTCAGGGAAATGGGCCATATTATAGAATTCCACATGGTATTTCCAATCTCCTCTGTGGTACTTGTTTCCCTTCATGCTGAAGCATCACACTGTGAAACTGATGGAGTATTCTCAAGGCAGATAACAAAGACACTCCCATTGTCTCCCAACAAAGTTAATGAAATATCCATAGAGTTAACATATGCAAAGTCATGCATGCATTAGTATTCACCAGTGTAGGTACTCCTACAAGGCTGCGGATGAAGCAAATACATGTCTATAATGTCTTGTATAGTATCCTTATCCAGAAGGTACTGGGCAACAATGGCAGTGTCAATGAGTCCCTGAAATGCTAAGCACAGTCATAGGACACTACACCTGCAGGGGTGACAATATGCACTGTTATACACTGCAGCTTCTTTTAGACACAAATTTACTAATGCTAAAGCAACATCTAATATAATTTAATGATTCCTTTAGATGCACGTGAGCATTTATCCAAGTTCAATTATATTGTATGCACAGCTCAAAGCTGTGGTTTTTACAAATATACCTTGACGTTTACATTGCTTGTGATTCACAGAGAGTAATTATTGTGTTTTTTGCCTGATTGCAGTATACACTGGAAAAACAGTATGAAACTTGTTACGTAATGTTGGCTACCTGAACACTTACTCTATATGTGGCACCCTAATAGGTAAACAAAGTGAAACTTAAAAGTTCAGAATACTAATTAAAAGCCTAGATCTCAACTATAACATAGCAAGAGCAGGTCACTAGGTATAGAAAGGCTTTAAATAGGAACTCTGTGCTGAATGCTGTACTATTTATGTATATTTTGGTTGCGAAAGAAACTAAAAGGGGGTCTATGTTTATTTAAGCCTGTTACCATAGCAACTGCTCTTCTTTCTACATACGAAAGACAATACATATTTTTTTTGCAAAGATCTATGTTATATGTACTATAACAATATATTGATGCTCAGTGTAAAGATGGCTACCTAAAAGACTGCAATATATGCTATAGCCTAAGAACTAGTCAAGGTGTGATTTAAATTATAAGGAATATTCATTCTTGTAGAACTACTAACTTGCTGTCTAAGCACACAATTCTACTTGAAGTATACAATGCACGAATAGCTTTAATCAATGCAAGACAGCTGAATTCCCTATTTTACCAAGATTATACTATGAACTCTGCTTATTGTCCTGTACTGTTTTATAGGCTCTCACTGCAGTTAAACTAGCTGTGTTTTCTCAAACAGACCTTTTGTAAGTCCACCTAAAAGCTCATTATTTTAAAACAAAAAAAAATATTTATCTGACTTCTTTTGCAAGATGTTATAATCTAAGCACATTTAAAGTGCATGCTGTTGATACCCTTCACCTGTTAATTCTGTAAACAGGCATTTTTTGTTTAATACTACTGAAGAGTGTCTTATCAAATGGTAATTTCTGCTGTATTTGTTCTCTAATCTCTCTACTACATTACTTCTTCCTTTTCCTTATCACATCTCCTCTAATTTCCCATCTAACTTACCTATTCTCCCTATGCTCTTCCCTGATATTTATGCTGTTCCATCATAACTATACTTCACAGCTCATAACCTTCTCACCTGTTCTTACATTGTCCCAGGCTAAGGACCCTCTCATACCTCCTGACACCAACTGCCTCATTATTCCTGGCCACAAGTAACAGTCTGTCTCTATCCATGCTGAGGACCCCAGCAAAAAGCTACAACTTGCATCCTATTATATGTAAATTGTGGTTATATTAGTGCATATGTTCCATACCGTCTCATAGCTATATCACATATCACTGCTACTCCTCTGATACTCCCCACTACATCCCATCCTTCCTTGCCATTTTGACCCAACTCTCTGCTCTCCCACACCATCCCATATACTCTTAGTTATATAATTATCTGTCTAGCTTTCCTTTATATTCTCACTTTCTCATCTAGACTGCAACTATACGAGAATCCTATCAACAAATATCTCCTCTAGGTACAAAAAAATATTTAAAATATTCTCCTCCAGAGACAGTGTGGAAACGTTTTTAAATAAGGAGCATTCTACATACTGATTGTTTTCTAAACATTCAGACACTATTTGAGTCTGGCTCAGCCTACTCCAATCCCTCTCACTCTGCTTGGGCTCACTCCACTCCCCTAACCTACCCCCAATTCTTACCCACCCCACTACAACTACATTTATTCCAATCAGGCAACACTTACCACACTCAATTATCCAATCACCATCTCTGCTTCTTAACAAGACATATACCATCCCTACACCTTAACAGGTCACATACAACTCCCTACAAAACCACCCTACCATCACCACTAACCTCCACCAACATATCACCACTCACCTTAAAAAATAATAATTCTACCAAAACCAGTACAATTAACACCCTCTATCCTACAATATTACTGTTACACACTTCTTTCCTCTTTTTATTAATTGTAGCCCTTCATCTTACCTCCTATTACAATCAGCTAATCACAAAAATGCCCTCTCCTACCCACCCTTTTCCTCTCTCCTCCACATACTACTTACACAGGCATTGCCATATCACCACAGCTCTTCAACAGCACCAATACAGAATATTTTACATGCCAATATAGACAACAACCAGTTATCCCTTATCTAAATTGTAAATACACTAAACTGACATCAAAACGTATGCACCCATTGCTACATAAGATATCTCTCCTCCAACTAAGCAGAGACACCCTCCCCAATCCAGGCCTAAAATGCTCTCAGAAGGCACCCCACACACCATCCACTACACAATCCCATTTCTTCACAAATCTATCACATAATGGCTCTGACCTTCTACTTAGCAACATGAATGTAAGGAGCCTCACAAACAAAACACATGAGTTTCATGCTTTTTTCTTCCTATACTCCCCTGACATAGCAGCCATAACTGAAACATGCCTAAAACCTCACATAGCTGACATTGAAATTCTAACCACAGGTTATAACATCCACAGGGTAGATAGAATGCACAAATGCAGTGAAGGAATAGTTGTAATCTATAACAATACAATAAGATGTGAAAGGGTAAAACTTAACCCACCAGAAATCAATAGAGCTGAAATATTAATTACCGGTCTCAACACTAATCCAAAAAATATATAATCATTGTATCAATCTACAACCACCCACCAACAACATGTCCATAACTGAAACCTTTCTTGATTGGTCTTCCTCTACATTTAATCAGGAAACCATAATAATGGGGTACTTCAATATGGATTGTCTCACCTGTGCCTCTGACAACCCCTCTAACTTTATAACCCTATATAGATACATCCAAACAATCCAATCCCCAACTAGAACAGACAAACACAGCAATACGCAGTCAACACTTGACTGGAATTTAATTAACATGCCATTACTGGCCCATCCATCAGGTTGCCTCTCTGACAGCCTGAGTGGCCATCTACTTAACTATCTACTTAGGCAATATATTTCTCCCCCCAAAAATGCCATATATATATAAACAAGTTTGTAACAAAAAACACATTTCACCTGATACTTTCATATCACTCCTCCAGCACTGTGGCTGGACTCCCCTAAGCATCTCCAACTTGATTCTGCTGTACAATACTTTAATAACAATTTCTTAAATATACTAAACAGACTAGCACCATTCAGGAATATCTGTGTAAAATCAATTTATACTTTTTGGTTTTCTAAAGATACCAAAAAAACTACTAAATTTATTTTATTTATTTATTTATTTTACATTTGTTGACCGGGCTAGTCTAGCTGGATATATGCCCATTTTCAGTAGAGGCCCAGGGAGAAAAGCTCCACAAAGTTAAGTACAATAGAACAAGACAAAGACAAAGATAGGTACAGCATCATTAATGCTAAAAAAGGGCAATTGAATAGAGGTAGTACATGAAAATATTCAAATACATAGAAAGTACACCAATCATATAAAGTGGAAAGATACACATTTTTTTTTTCCAAGCTGAGAGACAAAGCCTGGACACAATATCAGGTCAACAAAAGTCAAGCCACCTCACACTACTACCACCACATAAGAAAAAATTCCAAAACAACAAATCAAGAATGTTAAAAAAGCATACTATACTAAGATGCAACAAAAACTCCAAACAAATCTACAAAAATTCTGGGGTGCTCTAAAACAACTTCTACTACTTGGCCAATCCTCAACTCCAACACCTGCAATCACAAATGCTAGTGACAGCATAGTTACCCAGTTTAGTATATATTTTACAAACACTATGCTATCATTAATCAAAATCAACAGCTATACTTGCTTGTCCATTCCCATAAAAGCTGAAACTATTTCCAATCCCTTCTTCTTAAAACCAGTCCAAACCAGCACCATAAAAAATTTCTCAACAAACTTAAACCCACATCTCTTGCAGCAGATCAACTTCCAACTGAATATCTCAAACAAGCAGCAACTGCTATATCTTACCTCATCTCTTTCTTCTGATCAACTTTTCTACCACAGAATAAAATATTCCCAAACTCTGGAAAAAATCCTTTATCAGCCCTCTGCAGAAAGACAGCACATCAACACACCTCTATAACTACAGACCAATAGCCGTATTAACCCCACTACCAAAAATTCTAGAAAAATGTATGCACACTCATCTCATGAGCTACCTTCTAAACAATAACTTACTTATCAACTCCCAACATGACCAGTCATAGTACCACAACTGCCCTTATAAGCTGTACCAGCACAACCAACCAACTATCCTTATAAGCTTTACCAGCACAATCAACCAACTCAAAAATAATGGACAACTAGCTTCATCCATCTTCCTAGACATGTCCAAGGTATTCAATACAGTTTCCCACCACAGACTCCTCGATGAACTCACATCCCTAATCCTAAGCCAAACAACCCTCTCTTGGTTTCACAACTGATCGGCAGCAGGCAGTCAGATGGCAAGGAGATCTATCATACCTGTTATGGGGTTCAGTTCTCGGGCCACTGCTTTTTACTATATTCACCAACAAAGTCCACACTGCTATTAACCTAGCCACTGTCATTCAATAAATAGATAAATCCATGCTTATCTGTACTGACCCCTCCCTTCCACACCTCCACAAAATAACCCAACAATCCTTCTTAGCCATTGAATCCTGGATCTCCAACTATCAACATATACTCAGTCCCAATAAATCTAAATTAATGCTCTTTGCCAACAACAAATCATCTCATCTTGCATCGTCCTTTCTCATTCTTTAAGGGAACAATGCCAAAACTGAACCTGTCTCTTACACTAAACTGCTTAGTATCACAATAGACAACAGCTTCAGATATGATAAACACTTAGCACTAGTCTTCAAAAAGATCCATGTAAAGCTTGGTTCCCTCTATAGAGTCAAACTGTATCTCACTAGCTCCACCAGGCAAACTATTGCCAGGACCCACGTAGTGTCTACAATACTGCATACCTCACCCATCTTCACCAACCTTAAGAAATTAGACCAATCTAAACTTGAAGCCTGCTATAACAAAGTTGCCAGATTTACCACATCCTCATCATACACATGTCACCACTGTGCTGCCCTTTGCCAACTCATGACCACCCATACCATAATATACCTGACAAGTGCCCCACTCTTCAAAATATCCTAGAAACCTACTCTAGTAACAGAACCCTAAGATCTTCTGATAAATAGCAATTAAAAGTCACAAAATCTAACAACACTTTTAGAGATTCTCTTTAAACCAACCATACTTCCAGGGACTAGAATGTCATCCCTCTACATATCCATAATATTACCAACAAATCCAAGTTTAAATAACTTCTCAAGACACACTTAACTGACAACTGGCTCTGCTCATACACAGCCCCAGGCTGATGGGCCATAAATTCTACTAGCTCTTTCCTGCATGTTCTAACTCCCACACTTCCCAGTAAACCATTTTATTCTACTCCATTCTCCCTCCCATTTCATCTCTTTAACCCCTCCTAATTTACACTTTTCTCCTTCCTAGCATCTACAGTATCTTTTACTCATTGTCCACAGAAGAAATGCCTATACGCTAATTCGTAGCTGATATATCTTCATGTATATAGTATTCAGCAATTCTATAGCCATGACTGTTTACTTTGTAACTAATGTGTAACTATATTGTATCTAATATGTGCTTGTTAAATTGTATTTTTTGAGCTTGGTAAATTCTATCTTGGAGCCTTTATCGCCAGGCCTCCTAAAAATGGGCTACTAGCCCAGTCTGACTTCCCCAATAAACAAATGTGAAATAAAAAAAAAAAATGAAATATGAATCACTTCCCAATCTTGTTTTATCTAATTTGCATACCCAAGCCACTTATTTCAAAAGTGCTGCTTATTACCATGTTATTAAAGGGCAATTATCATGCACCGTGTCTGACACTGCTCCTCAGCATTTCCTCTACATGTGTCTCTGAATCACAAATGCACTGCATTTGATCACTCCTCCAATAAATTCACTCAGCACGATGTGGCAAAGATTTTTGAATATAGCCCTATACAATATAAAATGAATTGTCTGAAATTTTACACATTGTTTATTGTACTGAATAAACCAAATGTATATATGTTGTTTGAGAAGACTATCTGTAAAGGTGAACTTTCATTTAAAATAATATTTATGAAGTTGATGATATTTTTAACTGTTGGTAAAGGTAGCAAATGCACTAAAATGCATACTGACTTAAATAAATTCCAGAGGAATATGGCCAGAAATAATTTTAAAATTGTAGAGTGGAAGAAAATGTGGCTAAATCTGATCCAATGATATTAGAAGATAATCACAGCACTTATAAATTAATGTGAATGAAGCAAAAGTGAATTTCAGGGTGTGAAATGAAATAGGGATAAAGTAGCAGCCCTCCTAAAGAAGCATAGTTGAATAAGTTCCTAAATGAGTGTCAGCTCAATGGTGTATTTCAAAAAAGTATTTCTGAATGCTGTTGCACAGTGCTGAGTTCTTTCAGCTAAAGCTTGTTCACTAATATCAAAGTGGAATGCAAGTTTGAATTACTGCCTGTTAATTTAACTTAAATAATCATTAGTCTTGTAATCTTGTTAATCATTAGCATATTGTCCTGATGTGTACTTCTTTTTACTCTCATGTAATGTATTGTAATGTGGAGCTTTTCTCCCTGGGCCTCCACTGAAAACGGACCTGTGTCCAGTCGGACTTTCCCGGTAAACAAATGTAAAATAAAATAAATAAATGAAAAATAGTCTTCTGTCTGCTCCTCCCAATGAAAGAGACCCACACACAGATCTTGGACTCTAAACAGTAACAAGTGAAATAAGTAATAAAACAAAGTTTAAAAGAAGTGCATGTCAAATAACTGTATAAAGACAACTACTGGTTAATATCTGTAATTTGCCCTGGATCCTAACATCCTCTTCAAATAAACAGCCTTAGTGATCAATTACCAATCTATGCCATAAAGTAACAAAGCAACAGCACCAAAACACATCATTACAGCCTGGCAAAAAAACTTGCAACTTTTCATGAAGACCTTTTTTGATATATACTGCATATCCTTAAATGGAAGTCACTAAAGCCTCTCCCCATAAATGATGCTGTCTGTGTGTGTGTGTCTTTCAGCTTTTCCTGGTTAGGGGTTGCCACAGCGGAACTCCGGTTCGTAATGATTGGCAGTAGATTTTTACGTGCCGAGTTGCCGGCCCTGACATACAACCTTCAACGAAGGTATGCCTATTCACGCATGTCTCCACACAGAAGACGCTGTAGCTGAGAATCGAACAGGACAACATCTTACTGTGAGGCGACAATGCTACTGCAGCACCACCACCACAGTGTAAGTTCATAAAATCATCCTAAGTGTTCTAAGCACTCTAGATACCCTCAGATAGTCAAAGACAACCCTACCTCATGGCTATCCTCAGCAAATAAATCTTGAAACAATGAGATAAAGCATGGAAAGTCTGGTCAAAAATAAAACAGCTCCCACTTTACTAGCAGGGTCTATATTAGATCATCGAATGTTCTAAATGGCAAATGCTCACATAAGCAAAAATGCAGGACCTCAAAGTTTTTTTTTTTTAACTCAGTACAGTGAAGATCAGAATATTTGCCCTTTCCTCACTATAGTGTGATCTCGGAGGTGGAATATATATTTAGTGAGGCGTGGGGGGGGGGGGCTGCACCCCCCAATAATGTTTTCGAGTTCCTGCATGTTTGCTCATGTGAGCATTCGCTATTTATAACATTCGATGTTCTAATATACACCCTTACTAGCATGCAGACAACTAAGAAGCCTCACAAAACAACTTATCATCAACGATAAGAAAGCCTATTACTTAAGCAATCAAAACATGCACATCAGTAATCATAAACTGTCAATAAATGGTTAAATCCAGGACAAGCTATACAGCTGACACCAAATACACAGAAAAAGTGATACTTTAGCCAAGGAATTCAGTAAGCACTTTATACAGCCTGCATCATAATAACAACAATACCTCAAAAATGAAAGACTACTACAACGGCCCCTAACAATCTACCTGGTGATTTTATTAAAATGGTAGTTGAGACTATTGAATACTCAGTTTCAATCTTGACAAATCAATCCATATCAGAAAATAAAGACCTCCCACTATGGTAAAATCATTCATTATTCCACTGCCCAAGGGTGGAGTCCATACTGATCTTTTAAGCAACTGGCCAATTACCATTTTATCACCCCTATCAAAATATTAGAAAAAATGCATTAATACTCAGCTTTTCAACTATCTAATAAATAACCATCCTCTGTCTTCAGCTCAGCATGGCTTCTGCCCTCATCACAGCGCAGCTACTTATTTGGTGAATGATGTTAATACTGTCAATGCCCATAGAAATGCTGGACATGCAGTCTCCAGCATCTTCTTAGACTTATCAAAAGGTTTTGATACTGTCTCCAACCAGAAACTATAACATAACCTCTCATCCTTTGGGATCACCACATCTTCACTGCAATGGTTCCATAGCAACTTCTCAGAGTACAAACAGTGAAATGGAAAAATTATTTATCTCCCTTCTTGCCTTTAAATATTGATGCCCCAGAAGGATATTTACTAGGCCCCATACTTTTCAGCATATTCATCAATGACCACTACACTTCTACAAAAAATAAATGTAACCCTAGTTCAATATGCTGCTAACTTGACCATAATCTGCTTCACCAAATATTTATATATCTCTGAACTCCAAAACCTTAAACAACAATCCAGACTTTTCAATTGCAACATGGCTAAACAATTCACAACTTCTACTACCCCAGAAAAGTAATGTACTGCTCTTTATCCCAAATGCATCTCTACCAAAAGAACAGTATTTACTATCCCCTTTACCAAAATCATCATAGAACAAGAAAATAGATAAAAATTATTGGGTGCAGTCATGGAGTACCAATTGAAATTTGGCCAGTATGTATCACTTGTGGTTACAAAAAACAAATGAGGTATGTAAAAATCAACCTCACCAACATTGCCAGAAGACATATAGTCTCTACCTTCTGACTGCAATCTCTCTTCTTTGCTGTTCCAGTCATTACTAACCTTCAAATTTCACAACTGTACAAATATGAGCAATGTTACAATGAAATAGCCAATCTACAGTAAACACAACACTGCTAATCCATCAGAGAATTAAACTGGTTAGAACTACAACATCACCCAGCCCTCTCTTAGTTAACTACAATACAAAGACTTCTCTTTAAGCCAGAAAATTGCCCAGACCTTCACAACATAATACAATGCTCCTCCACAAAGAAGGAGAAAAATCACTAACAACTATAACCAAACTGTCTAATACTGTAGGTGACTTTCTATATTCAAACTGTGTGGCAAACTATGGCACCACATCCCAGTATCACTGAAAATTCATTCACAGTGCCAACTCATGTAACATACAACTAAATGTTCACCTGTTGAATCAATGGCTCTTCTCTTGCATATCTCCAGGATATATTCCACTGTTTTCTTTAGTTTGCCATGTCATCAAATAGGTCCACTTCATTAAGAATCTTATGTCCCACAACTTGTATTCCCAGCCATCCCTGGGCCATATACATACATTTGTGACATTGCTCAACTCCACCTCTATACTTCTAATACAACCCTTATGATAACTATATATATATATATATATATATATATATATATATATATATATATATATATATATATATATATCTACATATATAGATATAGATAGATATATAGATATAGATATAAATATACATATTTTACCCATGAAATAATCTATTATGTACTTGACAAACAACTAAAACACCTCTTCCAATGCTCAGTATTCAACATCTACTAATGTAAGTTACCTTATATAATGTAAAAAAAAAACTGCTTTATTTCATTTGAATGGATTCTGATTAGCAAATGAATGTGCAGTAGTTGTTAGTATACTACTTAAAGTCCATTTATGTAAATTACTAAATGTATGTTTAAAATGTTTTCAATATATTGCAGCTTTTCTCACTGGTACTCCGCTGAAAATGTTTTTTTTTTTTTTTTAACTATGTCTAGATGGACAAATCCAGTAAACAAAAGCAAAATAGATGTAAATAAAAAATAATTCAGCAGTTATTCATGAAATTCCTGAAAGGTTGCTTACCAAAGTTATGCAGTGTGAGTGTGCAGAGTTAGTTGAAAAATGTATTGGGGATAATGCTAAATTATTAAGAATGTGCTAAAGAATACCCATTACAGACATTGATGAAACTGGGTTTGCGAAATTAGAGTATACTGTAAAATTAATCTGAAATCTCACATTGAAAAAAGTACCTTACTGCATCATAAAAAAAACAAAAAAACAAAATGGCTATAAAACAGAGTATCTTCAAATTATTTACAATTTGGGAAAAGCATATGGGAGATCCCTAGAGCAAGTAAGTGTTACTAGTATATGCCGGATATAAAAAGTGGGTATGCTTAAAGAAAGGGTAGTAGGAATTGGTATAAAAAGTATCTTATAGGTTCATAGGTTCATAGGTTGGTACTAGGCTATCAGCCCTAGGGCCTATACAAGCCTAGCCATAACAATTCCCTGGCTATTTCTTCCCACATTATTTACTTTCCTGGACCCCTGTCTAGCAAAGCAACTGACGTGATCCCTGGGGTGAATTTCCTTTCTCCCATCCAATCGTCAAGGTTCCTCTTGAAGAGGTCCAAAGAGGCACTCTGCTTGACATGTATGGGCAATCTATTCCAGAGTCTGGGGAGTCTCTGGGTCAGGAACCTATCCCTCCAGCATGTTCTGTTTATTGTGATGACAAGGTTTAGATCCCTGGAGCGTGTAGCTCTGAGGGATTGGGATTTCTTTAAGTGTAGCATGTCCAACAGCTCTGGGTTTGACATGGCCTTGTATGTTAAGCAGAGATCGCCTCTGAGTAGACGATATGCGACAGAGTATAGCTGGAGTTTTTTAAGTCAGTCAGCGTAGGGCATCTGCTTTAGGCCTGTGATTCTTTTAGTGAGGTATTTCTGAGGCCTTTCCAGTTGTTGCAGATGTCTTGAGAGGTACATACCAAATGGGGCATTGTATTCTATAATGGGTCTAATGAGGGATGAGTACAGTGGGACAATGACCTCCTTTTTTCTGGATGAAAAGCCCTTCGTGATGAGGTGTGCTACATAGAAGGATTTCCTGACTGTTGTGGCGATGTGGTTATCGAAGGTGAGACCACTGTCCACCTGTGTCCCTAAGTCTCTTATCACACTTTCTGTGTTTAGTGTACAGCCACCTATATGGTAATTCATGGATACATGTTTTTTCCCAAAGGGGATAACAATACATTTCTTGGCATTGAGCTTGAGCCCATGGCTCTGGCACCAAGCATCTGTTTCTGTAAGGCCCTTTTGTAGAGTATCCACATCATTTGGGAATTCAATTATGGCTCCCAGTTTGCAGTCATCTGCAAACTTTGTTAGCCAGAGTCCCTTAGTGTTGACCTGTACTTCAGAGAAGTAGATGCCAAACAAGAGCGGCCCCAGGACTGAACCCTGAGGTACTCCACTTGTCACTTGTCTGGAGCTGGATTTGGAGTCGGCTACTTTTACAGTGTGGGTTCTATCAGTAAGCCCTTTAGCAACCCATTGGGTGACATAGGGATTAATGCCCAACTTAGTAAGTTTATCTATGATTCCAGAGTGGGGGATGGTGTCAAAGGCCTTGGCAAGGTCTAGATAGGCCGTGTGGACCACCTTACCCTTGTCCATGGCTCTGGAGACTGATTCAAAGAAGTCAATCAGGTTCAGGAGACAAGATCGGCCCTTCACAAACCCAAACTGAAAAAAAATATGGCAGCACAAAGAATGTTTGTTTAGAAAAAAAATGGAAAAAAAGAAATTGCTGCACTGGCTCTTTGAGGGAAAAAAGTGTGCATTAGAAAATGGTAAACACAGTGTGTGTGTCCTAAAGTCTAAATATTACATGAAGTTTGATGCTATAGTGTTCCAGAACTGATGTCAGATGTAAACTCAGTAGCATTTCTACATTGTCACATTTCCACTGATTATGCAAGAGAAAAAGTTCTTCTCTCAGGAAGGTACATTAATAACAAACCTTTGCTGTCAATATTTTGCCACTTTTACATTAACTGTTTTTTAATAAGTTAGACAACTTTATTTAACAAATAGGAGTGTCAGTGAAAGAAAAATTGTGAAATAAAATGAGTTCAAATCTGGAACTTCACAGTGTAGAGAGTGAAATCCTGATAAGGTGCTAATTTAGAATATGGTGGGTTGTAAAAGTGGGACCATAAGTATAACTAGAGTATGGCTGCCCTAGGTGAATGGCATTAAATCTTATAACTGTCAGGTGCTGATGGCATAGAGGTTCATTACCAACATGTGTATGTGGCCACAGTTGAAGCACTTTGGGATGGCAATGCAAAACAAGCTGCCCGTTACATTTATAGATGGTAATATATTACAGTTGCAAAGCTAATGGATTTTTTTGTATTCAAGAATACTTTTTTGCTCCTCAACTGTTAGTTGAGGAGTGCCAGTTTGGGACACTGCTGAGGGTGTCAGATAAATTTGCTACTGTTCTGAGTGGAACAAGTACTGCTTACATGATAAAGGGGTTACTTCTTCTGCTTTATGAACTGTTCTGAGTTAAAGTAAATGAAAATTGCTTCTAGAAGAATTGAAATGCTGTCTGAAGTTAAAAGGGAACTCCTTTGTGACTGAAATACACTGTTTAGAACAAACCATATTTTATGAGAGTTCTGTATCCTTAACTCCAGTTTAAAATGCAGCTAAAGAAAAAGAAGAAAAGAAATACATGAAGTGCAGAAATTGTTTGCAAATGATAGGACTTAATAAACTGATGATTGTTATTAAGTGATGCTCTTAACGGTTTCTCTTAGAGAACCGTAATAATGAATTGTCAAAGAGTATGAGAAACATATAGAAATAAAGCAAATGTTCCTGAGAAATGAAATGTTAATAATAATAAACTGTTAGCCTATAGAAAGAAAGGCAATTACCATGTGCATATACTGAAACTTATTCTATACTTAAAAGTGAGTTTTGCTGGCAGTCAAAGGGTTGCTTGCAAAATAAAGTTCTCTGTTGATGATACACTAGACACTTGTAATATAACAGGTTGTACACTGTGAAATTCCTTTGCCATAATTCTGATAACAGTTTGTGAAACTAAATGTTATATGAGGTGTTACCTGTAAAACATTACATTCAATGACAGTCACAGTGAAAAGGAAGTTCAGTGTTGTGTAAAGCAAAAAAAGAAATGTGTGTGCAAACCAGGTGAAACTGATTGTGAGGTCATAGAGTACCTGTACTGAAAAGAAAGGAACAGAATCAAAAGTGACAAGAAGCAAAACAATACATTTTGTCTAACTTGGAAGGTTAATAGTGATACAGCAACATGGATCCAAGAAAGACAGCGTTGGTGCCCAAATGTGTCTGTTTGCAAACACTGTTATGGTACAGCAGAATGAGAATGCATTGCATCAGACTAATCCAAAAAGGCAGAAGTAAAATGGATGTTTTACAGTCAACCATGCAAAGTGCAACTTTTGTGGGAGATAATTGCTCTAGCTCTAAATGTTCCAAAATAGCTAGAAAAGTTAACTCTGAAGAGCAGAATTTATTTCTAAATCTATTATAAGTGGTTGTGCAAACTGAAAAAAAATAGATCATAATAAAAATAAGCTGGTTGAGATAGAATGAGTTGTGTATTGCTTTCAAGAAAGTAACCAAATATTAGTGTTTGACTTTCAGCAACTGAAAAAAAAAAGATCAAGAAATTGCTACTGTGGCCAAATGGCTTACAGGACATTTTCAAGTTGGAGCAGAGAAACAAAACAGTAAGTTTAAAACTTTCAGACAAGCTGATACAGCAACTATAGGCAAAACAAATGGGTGTATTAAAGCAATGAACTGATGTAACTGTATATGTATATCAAGAAAGTCTGAATTTTGTAAAGAGGATGGAGAATGGAAAATTAAACAAAAAAAATGGAATGTTTAAAGATTACAGGGGAATATTGAACTAAGAGAACCCATAAGGAAAATAAGCTTTTCTTGCAGATCTGAAAAAGAAAAGAACAAATTGGAATAATTTTTAAAACAGACAAAAGAGAAGTCAATTGTAGCTTCAAGCTGAGGTTGCATGCTTTCAGAGTGACACAGAGGAAATAGTGCATGCAGTTGCTGATTAGACAAAGTTACTAATATCTGCAAGCTGCAAATGAATTGCTAACAGTACAACTTGAAGAGACTGAGAATGAAACTAAGAATGTATACAAATGTATGATATCATTGATATGAGTGCAGATCAGTACTGTTCTCATTAGTTAACACTATCTGCCTATGCATTGTGTTGGCACAAGCAACCCCCTCTTCACCCCCCCCCCCATACACACTACATATCCCTTATTTGTCCACAAGTTCACTGAATGTCCCCACTGTCACTGCCCTCATATGTAACAGATGATTACATTCAGCCATTAATGGCAGGCATTCGAGTGTCAGACATCATATCCTTCAGTGACTGCAGGCAAATGCAAAAGCTGTTATAACTTTCTAATTTTATGAGGAATAAGTGGAATTCATCCCTGATCGTGTGCCTTTGCTGCACCTTTAATTATGGCTTTCTCTAAATTTCTTGCACTATGATGTTGAGCGTTATGCTTAAATGCATTTTATCTACTCCATTGATGCCTGAGACCCTCACTATAAGTTAAAAAAAAGAAACCTACTACTGTAACTTGTCAGTTCAGTGAGCTGATGTTGTTGCTGCTTTCTGTGCCAATGGTTCAGATTCAAAGCCTTCCCCCTCTCAATTGTACTTTAATTTTCTTTTTTCACCTTTTTGGTTTTTGACTTTTCCCCATGTTATCCCATGTGTCTAGATGTAGTAATGAGGATTAACTCCTACGAAGCAAAACAATGCCACTGACAGCTTTGGAATTCTGAATACAAATATTCAGAAATCTATGGATTCAGAGCATTTAAATGAAATAAAAGAAAGAAAGGAAGAAGCTCACAACAAATAACAAGAAGAAAAAACTGATAAATATCTGTAAAGTAAAGAGAATACATATTAAAAGGACACTGCTTTGTTATGTAACTCACAGATTACAGGGAACAATAACAGCTTTCTATCAGAAAATCATCAGTCTGCTGAAAACGCAGCATTTTTTCAAAAGAAAAGGTAGAAAAAGACACAAGGGTTAGATGAAAACGAATAAATCAAAACCGAATACAGAAGGATCGAAGAACATTAGTGCTAGAAAACAGATGAGAAATACAGACATTGACAACATGGCTCAAGTTGTGGATGTAAAAGCCAGCTGGATAAGTACTGTATGCTTGGAAATATAATATGCAGTAAAACAGTGGGATTAATAAAACTAATGGTAATCAAGACCATTCCTTTGAAGCAATTGCTAGAGCACATATTACTGAATTAGAAGTCGGAGATTCTTCAGATCTGGTCAGAAAAGATATTTTTGTAATTGGAGATTCAAATATTACAGGAACTGATACATACATTTTCAGAGAAAATAATGAACATTGAATACTCTTATGCTTGCCAAAAATAAAGGATGTAAGACAAGCCTTAGAATGCCTTAATGTAAGGAAGTTCAGATCAGCTTTTTTTCATGTTGGTACAAATTATCTCACCTGCAATGACTCTCTGACTGCTAGCAGGCAACTTGCATCTTAGATAGCATAGTTTCTTTGGGTAAATACTTACATAAAAAATGCCCTAATTTAAAAAAATGGAAATGTGTAGAGTATCCAACCTTAATGTTTGGTATATGTGTTCGGACAGAATGGTATGCATTTTTCAAGATCAGGGAAGAGAATTTTTGCAGCAGATATTTTGCAATGTTTGATAAACACAAGGCAGGATTTTTGCCAGGTCGAAAATTTAACAGTTCACATATAGCAACATTTGATGTATCTCTGATTGTTGTTAATGCTAACAGCATTAATAATAAGGTTATTTTTTTTAATTGGAAAATGTGCTACATTCCCACATGATTGATGTTGTTATTGTTTGAGAATCTTGGTTAAAGAAATGACTGGAAACCAGTTCTATCAGGGTATAAATGAGGTTTGGAAACAAACAAATTTGCCAAGGGACATCTTCAGGTAAGGGTCAGGTTGGAATAGTAATGAGAGCTAAGATGGTAGCGGAATGAAGTTAATATGGTAGAGATGGAAGAGTTACATTGGGAATGTAGGAGGGTTGGGAGGAAATGAGGTAAGTGCAAGGAGAGGCTTAACTGGTTTTGTGTGAGTGTAACTGGAAAAGGAATCAGATGTGGGAGTGAATTTTGTTAGGGTTATGTTGCCCTAGTAAATGGTTATATGGATGTTCGGTTCCCTATTATGCCATCGCAGATGCAGGTTGTCGAATGCTTATTGTCGAACAGTAAAGCGCGAAAAGGCAAAATAGTGAAGCAGTGTTTCAGTAAATTCTTTCCCTGGGAAAGAATTCATTTGGCCGCTTTTGCTACTTTGCCTTTTCGGCACTGTAGTGCAATCTCGGAGTTGATATATTTAAGTTGGGGGGTGGGGGGTGAAGCCCCCCACGTTAAGTAAAGTTTTACTGTTTTTTTTTTTGTTTGTTTCAGAACAGCGATTGTTTTCCATTGGAAAATAATTGCTGTTCTGAAGTTTCGACATTGTAAGCTTTCGCTTACATGGGGTCGATTATCTGTCATTCGCTCTTCTGAGCGTGCGATATGATAATATAGAGCTGGATGTTCATGCTGTGATCAATACATTAAAATATTGTTTGATAAAGTCATGTTTATGGAAGTTTAATAAAGGTCATCAAATGTCATTTGGTGTGGTGTGTTTATTGAAAGGGACAGAGACAAATGCTTTTACTGTAACAGTCTAACAAACAAAATAAATAAGGTGGTTATGTTAAGATGGGGATTACAGATAGTTATGAGACCTGTGATAATTACATGTTTGATAATAATACCAATACTAATATTGTGCAATTGTGACAATAAAGACAACCCTGGAACATATATCAGTTGTTGGAGTATACAGACCACCAAAATCAAGTGCCGATGACCCAGAGGAATTCACACATTTTTTGCATGAAATTCAAAACAGAAGAATAATAGTGCCAGGAGAGTTAAATTTACCAGAAACAGACTGGTATAATATTGATTCAACAACATTAGCAAGGAAATTATTTACAATGTATGCTCGGGAACAATAATTGTTTGAGACTGTAAAAAAAAAAAAAAAAAAAATATACAAGGGAATGAACACATTAGACATTGTTTCTGTTCCTAAAGAAATTGTTGCTACTTCATGTCAATTTTTACAATTAATGTGCAGTGATGATGGGGTTATAAAGGTTAATTTTTTGGTTGATT
This sequence comes from Protopterus annectens, assembly GCF_019279795.1. Taxonomy (NCBI): domain Eukaryota; kingdom Metazoa; phylum Chordata; order Ceratodontiformes; family Protopteridae; genus Protopterus; species Protopterus annectens. The sequence continues at coordinate 243,345,880 of NC_056729.1, read as the reverse complement.
ATTCTACCAAACAAATCTAAAGCAAGACACACAAGATTAATAACAGATTATATGGGAGCAGAACTGTTACTATGTAAAACTAATTGCGGTGATGCATTCAGTGCAAAGACTGCAGAAGGAATGTGCAGAGTTTTGAAAAAGAATTTTTTTGGGTGCAAAAATTAAAAAAAAGGTTAACATCAGGATCTAGGTATACAATGTCAGGAGGATTTTTGTTTGTGTCTTTTGGCTTTTTCCGGTTAGGGGTCGCCACAGCGGAACTCCGGTCCGCTAATGATTGGTAGTGGATTTTTACGTACCAGGTTACCAGCCCTGATGCACAACCTTCAACGAAGGCACGCTCCATTCACGTATGCCTCCACACAGAAGACGCTCTCACTAAGAATCAAACGGGACAACGTCTTGCTATGAGGCGACAATGCTACTGCAGCACCACCACCATATATTTCCATAATAACATGATACCTGATTAAGGTGAGAGACAACAAATATAAGAAATGGAAAAGAGGTCTAAGTACAACTTTGAAAATTGAAATAAACAAGCTAGACAAACAAGTTAAGGATGTTGTGAGACAAGATCAAGAAAATTTTGAAGAAAATTTATATAAAGATATTGAGCATAATAAGAAACTGTTTTAAACATACATAAAATGTGGAAGGACTAAAGACATACAAACTGATAAACTTAGTCTAGACTCTAAAATGTATTCTCAGACACAACAGATTTTAGATATATTTATGAAATCTTACGCAAAACAGTTTGGCTCCACAAAAGGGGTGATAAGTTGTCCTAGTGACATCCAGGTAAACTCATATACTGGAATCAAACTAGATTATATTGAAAAAGAACTGTGCAAACCAGATCTAAACAAAGTACAGGGAGCAGATGAAATTAGTAATAATGACCTGAGAACACTTCAGCAAGAATTTACAGTACCATTATATCTGTTATTTACTAGGCTGTATACATATGGGGAGATTCCTCAAGGTTGAAGACATGCACTTATTAAACCTGTCTTTTAGAGAAAAGGGAATAAGATAAATCCAGAGTTATACAGACCCTTAAGTCTAATTTATGTTGTGGAAAAATAATGGAGAAGGTAATATTGGATAAGTTATTGTCAGAATTGTAAGGGTTTGGACTTGAAATCGTATATTAGCATGCATATGTTAAAAATAGATACATTACTACCTGCAAAATGATATTCTATAACAGTATAATGATAGCTATGAATGAAAAATTGTCATGCAGTATAACTTATATAGATTTAACTTCAGTATTTTACAGTGTCATACACAGAAGACTGATCAGTAAATCAGAACAACTAGGTATTGATATAATCTTGATAAGATGGTTAGCTGTATGGCTTACAGATAAGACACGTCAAGTATCATACAGCAGTTGGATAGGTGAAATCCTTGGTTTCACTCATGGTGTCCCACATGGTCTGCCTTAGGCCCATACTTGTTTAGAGTTTATCTCTCAGATTGTATACCTTCATTTGTTAGAAAGACATTTGCACGCACACACTATTGTGCAACTTTAAATGCCGAAACACAACATGTCGCAAACAATAATAAATGTCAAAAATGGTATCTGGAAAACCAGATTCAACCATTTTCCAACTGCAGCACACAAGTAAATGTCAGGAGACATTTCCGTATGTCTCCAAACATCGTTATGCAGGTTATGCTGTGCCCCCCCCCCCCGTTACTTTAATATACAAACTCCATGACCACATTACAGAAAGAGAAAGGGTTCATTTCCCAGTCCCTACTATAGTGTGATCTGCACCTGGAATCCAAATTCAAATGAGTGAATGCCAATGTTCATTCACTCATTTGGCTTCGCAACAGTGGCAGTTGACATTTGTCAGATCTGGCGGGCGTACCATTGCACTTTGGTGCATCGTGCAACTTCTTTACAACAAAATGCAGGTATACTCTTTCAGACATATCATTTTCATCTGAGGTGTTTTACAGTCTTTATGCAGATGACTTGAAATTGGGTAAATTGATTACATGTGTTACAGATAAGGAATGTCTGCAAAAAAACTTGACCATTTGGACACAGGAGAATAATATGCTGATAAATACTTTAAAAACTAAGCAAATGTGATTTGGCTGAGATAAATTGAAAGGTGAGTATGTAATACAGCACACAGTGATTGAAACGTAGACTCATTTAAGGACCAGGGTATATGGGTAGATCCAGCTTTGAGTTTTTCTAATCATATCAACCAATTGATTAATGACAGTTATAGAACTATAAGTTGCATAAAAGATCTGTAAAGTCTAGGAAATCAGAAATAATGAAGTCATTGCTTGTTAATTACATTAGACCCAAATTTTTGTATGGAAACCTTATAAGAAAACAAGCATGAGCAAAATGAAAAGAGCACAGTGGAAATATACTAAAAGCATTCAAAGATGGAAACATTTCAGGACTAAAATATCTGAATGTCTGCACTGTCTCATGTAGATATTTAAGAGAAGATCTTACTCAGGTAAATAGGACATATACAGACTGCTACCTTTAGGAATGTTTGGGGTTATCAAAAAGTACTAGAGAATCATCAGACAACCTGTGTAGAATATTCTATAGGAATGAGAAGTGTGCCAACTGGTTCTCTGAGAGAGCATTTGATGCTTAGAACAGATTACTAAATTGCATTAAAGCAAGCACTAGTTTATATCTTTTAAGAACAGGCAGGACACTTATTATGGGAACAAGTGTTTTGCTATATTCGCAGGCTAGAAGTTCCTGAATGCCAGTGCTTGAAATATTTGCATGTATGTATGTATGTATGTATGTGTGTTTGTATGTATATCCTCTGTGGGAGATGTGGGAAGGTCTAGGGTTTAGATCCTTTTCATTGCCTTTAAAACAAGCTTTTAAAGAGTCCTTGACATCTAGTGCTTTCCCCTGGCCCTATTAATATGAAACAGGTCTCCCATTATCTAGTGCTCTCTTCCTAACAATCTTACAGAAGTTGTTTGTTAGTCTAGGGGATTGTGCTGATATGACAGCCTTCACTTTGATACAAATTCATAGAGTCATCAAACACACACACACACACACACACACACACACACACACACACACACACACACCCTTTCCTACCCAATCAAACTTATAGACACACTCACGCATTCACCCATATGCACACAGACACACACATATACACATACACCTCTAACCTACACTCTCACCAGCCCTCCTGTATTGACCTCCTAGGTAAACACACATGCATACACACACACAGACACACACACACACACACACACACACACACATACACACACACACACACACACACAAACACACACTCATACACATACACGCTTGCAGCCCCTCACATACATATATGCACCCCCTACCCCCACTACTTGTCCCTGGTAATTAGTTATATCACAATGAATGAAGACAAACTTTTGACTGTGGTCATGCTAATTTATGCAGCAGAAGCAATTCTTTGAATTGCTTGGTTATGTAAATACCTTTCACACAAAGAGATCTGCATGTACGACAGGTGCACAAACCATACCAAAACAGTCAAACACAAAAACATCCATTTATACACCAATTGCTGGAGCTGCCACAATAAATAGTTTATTATTTCACCTTTTGGTGCTGGACGTTTTTATGTAAATGCCACCCCAAAGACATTTCTGAGGCTGGTTATGTCTCTCCCAGCAATTCCTCGTTAGCATTGACCCCAGCTGCAGTGACAGCCTAACATGATGTGACATGTCTTCATGTTGTAGCAATGTGGTACGGCTGTATCTGAATTACAAATGATTATTGTGATGGTTAAACCTTAAGTACATCTCACAATAACATTTCTGAATCAATCTCATGTTTTCTGAACTTTCTGTATATGATAGAATTGTGAAAGTAATAATAATATAATGGTCGAGCTGAATCTGTCACTAAAAGTAGTAAAGAAATTTGCAATATCTCCATTACAAAGTGAAATGGAAGAACTATGTATGTCACCAAATCACATACAAAATGCATGGGTAGTGAAATGCATTCAAAGTAAAGACTATTAAATCATTAACAAGCAGCATATAGCAGAATTACATAACAAGCTGAATATCACAGAGTCTGGACAAGAAAAAAAACAAAAACAAAACAAAAAGTGGCTTTGGCAAGCATGGATATTAAGAATTTCATCACAGAAATGAATTAGTTTCTGGTGTCATTCTAAGGGGGAACAATATTTGTCAGCATGGAAGGAGATGGTCAACAGACCACACTGCTTTGCCAACGACAGTCTGTACCTCTCCCATCTAGGCTTTTGAATAACAACTAAAACATTGTTTTCCCCACAGTGCCTTTTTTAGGCAATGCCAAACTGAAATTACTTCCAACATAGCAAATCAAAACCAAGAAAACCTAAAGGTATTACTGGTTAATACTAGGAGTCTGCACAAAAAACTCCACTCCCTAGAAGTTTACTTCACCCTGGAGAATGCTGATGTCTGGGTGGTTACTGAGACATGGTTTAAAGCCATGGAGAGCACACTGACAGAGCAAGGCTATTATGCCTTTCACTCATTTAGACCAGCTGCTACGTAGACAGGGACTAAAGGTGGAGGTGTTTCCATTTACATCAAAAATATATATACCTCAAGGCTGGTCAAGCAGGACAATGCACTTGAGCTGCTCCATGTTCAGATCACCATAGACAAAATCCAATGCCACTTCCTTGCAAGCTATAGGTCCCCCTCTATGACCCAGGAAACCCATACCATGTATTTAAATTTATTGGAAACACTCACCATCCAACCCAATACCATATTCATGGGCAAATTTAATTACCCCACTGTTAACTGGGAATCCTATACAACACCAACGTATAGACAGAGATTCCTGGATTTTGTAAACAGAAACTCCCTGGACCAGAATGTCAGTACAACAACTAGGGGTGCAACCATACTCAATCTGGTCCTCACTAATAATGGAGAGTGTGAAGAGTGCTGCACACCCCCTAGTGTAATGTCTTCTCTGGCAAGGTCAGACCACAAATGGTCTCCTTTGAAGTAAAAATAAAACCTGGACCCCCAACTAAACCTGGAATATTCAGGAACTACTCTAAGGCTAACTTCCTGCTATGAAGTAATAATGTGGCAAACTTTCAAACCCCCATACACCCTGAAAACACTGCCGCCTATGCAGAACTGTTCACAGAAACCCTACACAAATATGTTAATAGATGCATAGTCAGATGTATCCACCCGGAAGAATTACAGAACTAACTCAAAAAACAAGTCACCCTGGTGGAACCACAAAATCAATAGGCTATATAACAGGAGGATGAAAACCATGGCAAAAATTAGGAGATGAAGCACCCAACAGGATAAAAGCACTCTCATAAAACTAAATAAACAACATGGAGAACAAATGAAGTCTAACAAAGCCAAATTTGAGGTAAATTTGGCCTCCCAGGTCAAGGACACCACAAGGAATTATTTAGCTATGTTCACAACCTCAAAGGCAATACACAGTTTTGTACAGAGCTCATTGTAAATTAAGCCTCCTATATTGAGCCATAAGATATAGCAAACCTACTGGCCTATAAATTCAGCTCCAACTTTACTTCTCTCTCTCACCCTCAACCTTCCCTCAGGAAATACCATCAAATATAACCCCCTGCTATCACTAGGGAACAGATCCTTAATGCTCTCTCTAAGGCCAAGAACACTGCAACAATGGGCCCAGACAATATCCTTGGATGCCTTCTAAACAGCATGAAACATTACCTATCAGGCCCTCTGGAATTGCTATTTAACTGTAGCCTCCAAACAGGCTTCATGCATCATGAATGGGAACAGCAACAGTCATTCCTCTGTACAAAGGTTGGCCATCTACAGACTCTGGAAACTACAGACCTGTAAGTCTTACTAGTCTTATAGGTTCATAGCTTCATAGGTGTGTACTAGGCCAATGGTCCTGTAGCCTTTACAAGCCTAACCCATAGAAGTGCCCTGGCATCATGCCGTCATTAGTTCCCGGTGTGTCTATCAAGTAGAGCCAATGGAGTGTTCCCCGGGGTGAACTTTCTATTTCCCAGACACTCATCAAGATTTCTCTTGAAAAGGGCCAGTGAGGTGCTCTGCTTGACATGTATGGGAAATCTGTTCCAGAGCATGGGCAGCGTCTGGGTTATGAAGCTGTCCCTCCAGCATGTTCTGTTGATTGTGGTAATGAGGTTGAGGTCCCTGGAGCATGTGGTGTGGAGGGATTCTTATATGCAAAGCCATGGAAATGATCAATAATGATATAGTAAACCTCCAGACTCTGCCCCCAACCCAATATGGTTTCATTAAGGGCAGGTCATGCCTACTCAACCTGGTGGACTTCTTTGAGAAGGTCACCAAAGCACTTAATGAGGGCAAAATGGTTCACATTGCTTGCCTTAATCTGGCCAAGGCACTTGACACAATTCACACTCTGGCATTGTTGACAAACTCAGGAGGTTAGCTATAAACCCTAATTTCACCCTGTGGATAGACAGCTGGCCCACAAACAGGACTCAGAAAGTTATAATCGTGAAGTCTACCTCTACAAAGAGGCCGATCACAAGTGGAGTCCCTCAGGGATCAGTACTTGGAACACTCCTTTTTGGCTTTTACATTACTGAACTCAAGTCCATTATCAATGGTCTCTGGCTGATTAAATTTAAAGATGACTGCAAATTAGGAGCTGTCATTGAATTCCCACACTGACATAAATGTTATCCAGGAAGGACTTATACAGGCAAACAACTTGTGTCAGAGCCATTGACTAAAACTAAATGCCAAGAAATTCATAATAGTATCCTTTGGGAAGTCATCCACTTCTGCTAACGATCAAATTGACAACAGACCCCTTAGATATGACCCAGTAGTCAGGGACTTAGGGACATACAAAGACAGTAATCTAGCCTTTGACCATCACAGGCCTACAGCAGTGTGGAAATCATTCTATGCTGTGCAACTTATAAACAAAGGCATGGCGTCTAGGTTCACGATAGTCATTGTTCCACTGTATTTGGCATTCATCAGCCCTATCATTAAGTACAGTGCCCCTTTGGTATGTACCTAACTAAACATATCCAACAAATGGAATGTCCATAGAGGTTCCTCAGTAAAAGAATACACGGCATAAGTAACATGTCCTATGCAGACCACCTCAAAGCCCTATCCCTGTATTATGTCTTCTACAGGCTCTTGAGGGGAAATCTATAAATGGCATACAGGGCATTATCAATCCCCATTCTGATGGACCTCCTACATATCCGCAAAACAATCAGTACTAGAATTACCTGTTCTAAAGATTTAAACCTTACCTGTGATATAAATAGGATGTACAGAAGAGACAGGTTTGTATCCCAGAGATTACCCCATCTCTGGAACAAGCCCCCATCCATGTAAAGTAGTGTTTCTCCCTCATCCAGTTCAAGTGTAACTTGGAGAATTGGCTGGAGAACAGGAAATTCATTCCTGGGTTGGCCCATATGTCTCTAATGAACACAGGCAACCTGTAAATGGTTGATCTCCCTGGCCCCTGCATGTAAATATTTAATCTCCCAAGCTCCTGCTTAGACTTATCAAAGGTACCAGAACTTGTCAGAGATTTGGGATGCATGGCTAGGCTTAAAAGGTCCTTGTGGTCATCAGCCTAGTAAACATCTATGAACCCAATAGTAAAATTTTGTGAGTCAACAACACAAGAAGTAAAAAAAAAAAAAAAAATATCAGAGGCAGAAAGAAGTCTCACTGACAGAGTCCTGTGAATCTCATCTCAAAACACTGAGGTACTGAAATTGACCAACTAAAGCAGAATATAACTGTTAAAGAAAGAGCAAGGCTTCAAATCCAACAAGGCAAACAAAAAAAAAAAAAAAACTTTTTGCTTCAGAACAAAGACTAGCTACTAAGATGCAAACCCCCTAAGTGAAAAAAGGGAACACACCAGTTTTCTGCTGAATAGAGACAAGCCTTTTTACAAGGAGAGTGTGTGCAACACAGAGACACAACAGATGAAAATGGAAAATTCTGGAATCAAAATGAAAGAAAAGTGAGACATATGTTCCATACACAGTAGGCATAGCCATGTGTTATGCTACAAGAATGTTGTTTGTTGGTGGTTTTGACATTACCATAAATGAAATAGTTTAAGATGATGTTTTGGCAGATACAAACATATTTTTAAGATCAAAGATGAAAATACTTTGCTATTGAAGAAAGTGTGCTTTGTAGTAAACCCAAGAGATGACAATGAAGTCAGTCAAAACAGAATGGATTAACATTAAATGGTCATCAGATCCAAGAAGCATGGTAACTTCAATATTGCTTCAGAGGCGGTTCATCTGCAGACATTTATGAATATGCTGATAATACAAGGTAGATGGACAGTCCCACAGTTGTGTTAGGTGCCAACTGAAGAAAGACCCACAGGTGCAGTTGAAAGATTGTTTCAGAATGTAATACTAAACAGAAACTGACTTAACAACTGAGACATCAAATGCCCTGAAGTGGTCAGCTAGCAGGAAATGGGTAAGATGCAATGGTATTAGCACAAATTTAATTATTTACTTATGAAGGAAAAGGAAGTTGTTGTTGCTTGATAGAAGGAACTAAAAAATAGTCAGTCGAATAAGTGTATAGCACAACTGGGTAGTCAGAAAACTACTAGTATTGTATGCAGAGATTGTCTGTTAAAAAACTTCCTCTTGCATGGGAAGTTATAGCTCTTTGAAATGCTAGGACTGTTATGCAGACTGTTTCACAGCTTCACTATTTAGTTTATGATTTCATCTGTATTCTCTATGCTCATGCATTCAGATTATTGTTGAGCGCTACCCAGCACAAAGTGCAATCCTGCCAATGAATTTTCATTTACCATAATTCTTTCATCCTTTTTTTTTCATTTTGTAATAATTGTTTACCAGGTTAGCCCACTGAACAAAGCATCTCTTTTCAGGGGCGATCTGGGAGCACTGCCTGGTTAAGTGATTTGCCCAGATTTATACAGTAGGCAAATGGAGGTGAAAAGAATCATACCCTGTCCTCTTAATTACAAGAAGCAGTTGAATATAATCACTGATCCCTTATCTGCTATACTAACCTCATAGTTCCTCAAATCTTTTAAAAGATATTTAGTCTTTTTTTACCATTTGCACAGTTTTATTTGTATGTATTCTGTCCATAAACTGCTGCTATGGATCACATGGTCTACAAAATACAATTTATTGTCCGTAAGGTACTTCTGATAGGGAATTCATGTACATAATATAAACTATTTCAGACTTGTTTCCTTCCCCTTGTAGTAAGTAAATGTCATTTTTTGTCAGTTTCAGATTACTAATTTAATATACAGAATCATTCTTATGTCCTGCCCTATCTCCTCCTGCACTCTTAAAATTCTCATAGTCAGATTATATTCCTGGTTTTCAACACTAACATTTTTAATCTCAAAAATGTTCGTCTTTCACAATGGTTACTAGGACACTTCTAGACAGTAATCTATAAAGTGTACTGTTTTCAAGTACTATAGTTCTTCTAGGCCCAGCTACAATTGCAGCCCAAACCAGAATGCTGTTATTAGAAAATAATACAATATTAATAAACTGTAGAGTCTCAAAGCAGAATGCTATCTCTCTTTCAAATATGTATTTATACTGTTTGGCAATATATCTAATATCAACTAAATTATATAACAGAAAAATCTGGACTCTTTTTCAATGCCGTTGCTCTTCTTAGTACCGTCTTAATGCTGTTTTCATTCAGGGATACACATTTAATGTTTTCTTTTCTCTGTCTCTGTTTCTTTGTTTAACATTTTCTGCCTAATGAATAATTGTCTTCAGCATACTAACTTTCTAGCTCAACCAAGATCCTCCCCTTTTGCCATACCATGCCCTCCATTTTCAGCTTAAGTTTCAGATGCTTGATACCTGCTGCTTAACAGAATGAGGTTTAAACGATTCCCCTCTGAACAGACGTGTTGTACATATTAACTAACGGCGTGGTTTTGCCTCTAACTGTATGTATTGCTTTTTGCAATGCCGCATTTCTTTCAGTCAGTTTTTATTTCCTTTACTCATATGCATAATCTTCAGTATCCCGTTGCATTATATCATAGTCAAACAAAAAATGTCTGTTGCTATTGCAATTGGTATAACTCATTTCCAGTTTGCTATTCAGTGCTTCACTTCACCACATTGCTTATATCTGCATTTGATAGATGCATTTATAAGATGTTTCATGTCCCCATAAAAGTAGAGTGCTAGGGTGAGTTTCCATTGTTTCCTATCATTCCAGTAAAGGAATGCAAAATGATGACGCAGTTTAAATTCTTTCTACAGGCATGCTTACCTAGACATTTTATTATCTACTCCAAATCCAACTAGAATATATTGTTTTTGAATCAATATATACTTGTCAACACTGTCCTTCAAGAAAACTCCAAATATCTACCATTTAAAATATACCAGTCCTGAACAGTATGAATATGTTTTTCTTGCTTATAGAGTCAAATACTTAAGTCTATAGTCCTTTAACAAGCTTTTTCTGTTGTTTTTCATTCAAAACCAGCAAAAAAATTGAGAAGCAAACATGCCAAAAATATCATCTACAATTCTTATTTGTATAAATGCCTAATTTGCTTTACTAGATGACATGCAAATTTAAAAATATTTGGTAATCACCCTCTAGCTCCAGCTTATAGCATAGGTAATACACCACTACAAAATGAAAATGTTGTGAGAAACCTTGGTACATGGATGGACAACTCTCTCACATTTGACCATCATGTTGCTGCCATAGTTAGGAAATCATTTTATCTTGTACAACTCATTGCGATAGGTATTTCTTTCAAATAAAAAAGTCCTCTTTACCATGTAATCCACACTTAGACCCAGCCTTTAGTAAAACACGCCCTTTTGAATGTATCTTACTAAGCATATAAGGCAATTGTAAAGACTCCATAAGTTTTTAACTAAAAATATTCTTGGCTTAAAAGATCTGAACTACTTAGAAAGACCGGAGGCCTTAACCCTGTACTCAGCTCCATATGAATTCCTAAGGGTGATTTTCTCTTGCTTATAGGGCTATAAGGGACACGGTAGTCCAAGAACTCATACACCTAAATAAATCAAACAGTTCAGTTAACATTAGGGACAGAGAAATGTACTTCAACAAATAAACAAAACAAGGAGGAGAGACTGATTTGTCAGTCAGCACCTACGCTCTGCCTGCTTTTAAAAAAGATAGGGTTTCATAAATTCATCACAAGTATAACTGGCCTGGAACTCCTTGAAAAGGCTTTAAAGTGGGTACTGGCAAGGCACAAATTGTCGTACAGCATAGCTGCCTTATATCTCCTGTGATCCCATAAACAGCTGTATCAGTTTGTCCCAAACAACAGATCTAGCAAAAGAATTACCTGTTTTCACATTTTTTTTTTCTGTAATAAGGTCTACCAGACTATTTTTTATTTGCATGTTTTAATTGTTTCCAGATACAATAGCCACATGGAAATGTTTGCTCATGTTATCATTCCTACTTTGTGGCATCCATGCTTCCTCTAACCTTACCTTATCATCATGTCTTCATGAATTTTCTCTCTTAAAATGCTCCTGTAAAATCAGGCTCAGGCATAGATGTTAATTATGAAATGTGAAGAAAAAAGGTGATTAATTTCTGTTAAAATAACTGCATCATGCGAGTCAGTATTTCAAAACAATGTGTGTTAAAATAACTGCATCATGCGAGTCAGTATTTAAAAACAAATACTATATATATATATATATATATATATATATATATATATATATATATATATATATATATATATATATATATATATATATATATATATATATATATATATATATATATATAAGCTTTGGTCATATTCTGTAGTTTATACAAGACTGTAATTGTTAATATCTTGATTCAGCAGAACAAAAATGTTCAGCACATTTTTTATCAGACATAACATGCTGTGTTCCCTTGCATAACCTTCTGCCACCTCACATTGTGCATTGTTCGTTATTCCAGTGATGAACTTATCTCTGTAAAGCAAGTATTTCTAAAAATATTTTATGATGGCTAATGAACTTTGCTTAAAGAAAAGAGAATGTAAAGGAGGTGAACTTATTTTCTTCCCAGCTCAATTGTCCAGCCATTAAGCATGAAGTTTAACTCCAGAAATCCCTCCCACTGTACTCTGCAAAGTCAGAAAGTGGTTTGTCTACTTATTTTTTTTTGTCAAGCTTTTAAAATATTGCAACCTGACTTTTATTAAAATAAAATGAGAAAAATTGAGTTTTATCTAAGAAAAAGATTTATATTATTAGAAACCTGCCAACACTGTATAAATAGATATTAATGAGCCAGTTTACATATTGAATATGCTAATTGCTTAATGCAACAGTATGATATCTGGTATACTTTCTTTCTGAAAGAAACACATATATATAAATTGCTGTAAAACAGTATATTTGTATGGCAGAATAAGTTAAAATACAATGTAAATATTTTTGCATGGTCATAATATGATATACATGTCAACTAAAACTAACATTATAAATAAAATATGTTGAAACAACATAGAAGACTAAACATGGGCAGAGCTTACCAAACAATATGTGATACAGAGAACCCTTTTCCTAACACAATAAAGGACACAGCTGGAAAAGCAGAATGGTATTTATGATGACCAATTAAAGGAATGATATTTTTTAAGACCAATATATTAAATTCTCACAGAAATTAGACAATTATGTCGCATTGGAGTCCAGAATGATATACCCTGGAATTCAGAAATGCTATGGTTGCAATAAAAGCTAAGCATTCTCTGTCTATTGAGCATGTGATATGAGTCCCAGTGCTTGTTAACAATGAATGGGACAAGGCAAGTGTGTGTGACAAACATTTCATTAAATAGCCTGCTGCCCATTGCAAAATCAGGGTCTAAAGAACAAGTGTGCAAAAGTATGGCATTACTTCACAGGAGGAGTTGTAGCAATAGTGCCTGCTCATTGTGCAAGAACCTCTAGGGTGCTCACTGTGATCTTGCTTGTGCAGCTGTTTCAACAGAAAGAAGTTATATGGTAGCCTTACAGAGTCATGAAGCTTGAGCAGAGACCTGTTTTTAGATTCGGTAATCTATATTTATATCTATATCTAGTTCTAGTTCTAGTTCTATGGTGTGTGTGTGTGTGTGTGTGTGTGTGTGTGTGTGTGTGTGTGTGTGTGTGTGTGTGTGTGTATGAATGAATGCAAGAGGGTTAGAGTTGGGTAGTAGGGCCACAGAAACAAATATATAATGCAGAGAAGACTGTGAGTCGAGATGCTGACAAATGTGGAAGACAACGGAGAAGGGGACATCAAATACATATAAGAAAGACAGTGGTGGTGCTGTTGGGGAATGAGGTAGATTTGAGTGTGACAGCCATGGACACCACTGCCAGTAATGCTTTTAGCGGTGATAACTGCATCTACTGAAGGAACTGGTAGTGGAATGACATGCCTGGATGGTGCAGAGGTTTTTAGCTGAATCCTGTTTCATATAAATGTCAAGTAATTGAAGAAAAAAAAAGTTAAACAACTCATATGTGAGTGAGGGAGTGAAAAGTACCAATGCAGTTACAAAATGCAGGTACAACACCATCAAAGCCCGACCACTCACCTGAACTATAATGCAAGAAACAACCACCCTTTTTTAACAATGATATACCTACCGTATATGCAACCCCATGTGAGGTGGACTAACAGCCTTCATCTTGTCTAAGGCTCTTCATTTACAGTCTGAGCTGCAGCAACTGTCAGGCAAACAAAAGCCTTAAGGGGAACACACAGTAGCTCTGCATGGCACATACCTGGGGAATGAACAAAAAAGAGAGAAGACAGAAGCATGCACCTCCTATGGGAGTTAAACCCTCGACCTTTATCACTTCTATTAACCAAAGCACTTAATGTACAAGCTGAGCTACAGCAGCAATCAGACACAGCCCTTTAGGGAAGCACACAGACATCTGTAGAATGCCACACACTTGCAGAAAGAAAGAAAGAATAAGAGATTCAATGATGACTCCTCAGAGCATCACCAATAGGATCTAAATTTATTATCCATATAAATAGTTGGTAGTGTAAAAATAGACTTCAAAGAGAAGTGCTCTAAACTTTGTGATCATAACTTATTTTGTGTGTGCCAACTACCTTGTAATGACACTCAACTCATGTGTGGCCAGTGCCGGGGAAGGCCAAAACATGCAGTGCATGATAGTGATTGTACATAACAGCTGGAGGTGTGAAACATGGCAGTCTTGATCTTTGCAATAAGATGAGCAGTGTCAGTGCTCACCAGTTGTACACACACACTGATGCAGCTCTTCACGACCAAACATACACAGTATGATTGCAACAGATAAGTGATTTGAAATCCCCTCATGGTCACGACGAGATTAACAGGTGGAGATGGGAGTATAAGAAAGTGATAAAAAGGTGATGCAAGCAGAGGGTAGAACAAAAGGTGGGTAAGGAAAGAATGAACAGAATGAAGATAAGGAAGATGGGTATATATTTTTTTGTTGCGCAGGTGTCCATTTTTCATGCATAAACAGAAGGTAAATTGGGAACGATGTAAGGGAGGTAACAGGAAAGGTAACAGGGTTACAATATGTAGCAGGGAAGACAGATAAGACTGATAGTGTGTGTGGTAACACACTGAGTGAGGTGGGAACACAGTGATGAAAGAGACATCAGACAAGCAGAAGGATGACAATGTTGGGAAGATAATTGTGCAACTGACGGGGGGGGCAGTGGCATAAAAGAGAGAGGGAAATTAGGATGGGGGGATATGATGGGTTTCCACAGCTGCATTCCTTGCTAGCTGTTACCCAGTGAGAGATTACTTACTTACAACCTTAGGCACTATCACTATTGGGCCCTGTACTCGATGGTGGAGATAGTGCTGGGCAGGGACACAACTAAATGAGTCGCCAGAGGAGGTTCTTCATCAGGCTTATTTGGGCATCAAAACCCTGTTTATTATCTCTTCCACAATTTCTGCCAGCAACAAATGGGTGATAAAGATGCCACTTCTGCAGGTACTGATACAGGCGGGTAAAACAGTGACAGCATCCTAAGCAGGGCTACCTGTAGTGGGTGGTACAAGTTGGACATGAGGTGTGGATGCGGCTTTGGCAGGTTGCAACCCAGATGTGCTTGGTGCTTCTGGTGGTGTGAGGGGTGCTGGAGTTGCTGCTGCAACCTGTGGGGCACTGACAGGCAGGTTTTGATGCTACTGCATATAATAGTAATATAAATAGAGAGAAACAAAATAAAAAGAACATGTGTTTAATAAAAAAAAAGATAGCAACAAAGAAGGTAGGGGAGAAAACATTCAAATACATTGAAAAATAAAACTGAGATGTACAAGTTGTATAATTATGTTTCATTTTACATACTTAAATGGACAACAAACACACTTCCCAGTTGAACAAGGCTGTTAGCATTGACAAGTGACAGGGAGATCTGAGCCAACAGACATCAACAGTTGCATTCTGAAAAAGAATGGATGACCTGGACAAACCAAAAGGGGTCTGTAGTGCAAGCCACAGTAATGGGATGTTTGAGAGAAATGTACATATATTAACAAAAAACAACTGAAATTCTGCTAAGACATACATTTCCCTCACAGGTTTTAAGCAAAATAAACAAGGATATTGACAAAGGTTTCCATGACACAGATGTCTACCCACCCAAAATGTTGCTCAAACTTCCCATGGCTATAGCTGTAGCTAGTATAAAGACACAGAAACCACACCAGAACAAATTATCAGAACACAAATGGATCAAATTGAACCAACAGGCATTATCACAGTTGAGAAGCACAGCTTAAGATCATTATTCATTTGTCCATGTATATGGCAGGAGGCAGAAATGCACACACACTAACAACATTCAACAATTGTACTTCCTCGTCTGGACTATGGAAGTTATCATGGAATTGGCAGTGATTTATGAAAATTATACTGTATGGAAATGAAACTATACTACTTTTACTATTAAGCGTTGTACATTCTGTAGGAAGTATACTCCCCTCTGTGTTCTCTTAGGTGCTATAATTTCCTCCTGTGCAGCTGGCTATTCAATGCAATGTCTTCAAAGGGCTATGGAGAAAAAAAAGAGTGTGTAATTGCTATGGATGCGTGCAGTGACAGGTTATTTGTATAGCTAATACGAGTTCTACTTACAGTACATAGGTGATGCCTGCTGTTTGACTGTAGTTCTTGCTGTTTTCTGGTGGTGGTGATGCCTGCTGTTTCATGGTTGGGCCTGTTGTTTGATGGTGGTACCTGCTGTTTTATGGCAGTACCTGGTGTTTGACAGTGGTGCCTGTGGTTTGGTGGTGGTGCCTGCTGTTTGACGCAGGTACCTGCTGTTTGACAGTAGTGCCTTATGTTCGACAGTGGTGCCTGCTATTTGATGGTGGTGCCTGCTGTTTGATGGCAGTGCCTGCTGTTTGATGGCAGTGCCTGCTGTTTGACAGTGGTGCCTGTGGTTTAATGGTGGTGCCTGCTGTTTGATGGTGATACCTGCTGTTTGAAGGCAGTGACTGCTTTTGACAGTAGTGCCTGATGTTTGACAGTGATACCTGTGGTTTGATGATGCTGCCTGCTGTTTGATGGTGGTACCTGCTGGTTGATGGCAGTGTTTGCTGTTTGACAGTGGTCCCTGTGGTTTAATGGTGGTGCCTGCTGTTTGATGGTGGTACCTGCTGTTTGAAAGCAGTGACTGCTTTTGACAGTAGTGCCTGATGTTTGACAGTGATGCCTGTGGCTTGATGATGCTGCCTGCTGTTTGATGGTGGTGCCTGATGCTTGATGGCAGTGCCTCTTTTTGATGGTGGTGTCTGCTGTTTGATGGTGGTACCTGCTGTTTGATGGCAGTGCCTGCTGTTTGATGGTGGTGCCTGCTGTTTGCCTTTATCATTCCATCAATGTGCATTGTCAGTATTTTTGCACTTCATGTCAATGTAATGGTTACAGTACTATTCTCCAGTTCATGGAATGTGACTGGCATGGGATATTGTCTGAGCTTAATTATTCTATAATTTATTTTTATACTGATCCCCTTGATATCCTACCTGCAGAAACCTATGGCTGCATTCCTGATGGAGGAGGCACAGAAAGATTTTCGACTGCTCCACACATCATCTCTGTGCTGTTAAAGGAGCACTACCCTCACTTTTCCCAGCCTTGTGGGCTCACCTTTAAGTATCTCAGGGAAAAATGGCAGAAAATGAGTGACCAAAGCAGTTCTCACTTGTACTAATTGAAGTGCACTGGCAGGCATTTGTGTGGTGGCTGGCAAGTTAGAATAACATACTTGCTGTATTATTATGGTTCACAATAGTACTTTAAGATGCAAAACATGGCAGCCCTGTATCCTTGTGTATGTTATTAAGAAAGTAGGATCTATGCATGTAAGGTTATTTGTGGAATTGCAGAGCACCTTGGAGGCATGGCTTTTACTGTACATGCTCATTGCTGCCCACATCAAAATGATGGTAGCAGGTGTTCTTGTCTTGCAAATGGAGTAATTCAAAGCCAATGAGTAGAGCACAATTACCATAATCATCACACATAGCCAGGCGAATCTGCACTTTATGAGTATGATGTAAGCAGACCCAGCCACTGTGCTATGGAAGAAGATATAGTGCAACAAGATCGGGCCCACAAGAGCTAAAATTCACAAGAAACGGTTAGCTGAAATTAAAGTTCTGCTTGTACAACATGTTACTTTTTACAAGTCCATTGTTTCAAGTACACCTCCATTTAACTGTTATTATACTTAACATAATCAGAAATAGGTTTGTCAGTACTTGCAAGTGAATTGTGAAGGTGTATAGAGAAGGAAATTCCAAGGGGAAAGCAACTGTTGAATTGAAGCAATTTAAACATAATAAGAAGCATACATTTCAACACATACTCAGGGCACGTTTCAAAATATTCTTGCATTGCTTCTAATACCACTTTCAGAAAATAACTCCATCACTTGCAAACTATTTTTAACTTTGAGAAAAACAATAAGGTCACCTTGGTCAATTGCAGTGATAATGTGTGGGACATTTGCTCAGTAAAGATGTGTGCCTGATATTAATTAGAGTGTGGATACAGATATGCAAGTATCAACAGAGTAAACAGAAGCATGCTGCAGACTCTGGCAAGAAAGCCAATGCCAATTTACTCCAATGAAAACTATGAGGTGCTACTCCAGGCACTCCTTATCCATGGAAAATGGCTCTTTGGCCTGAATTCAGGTGACCAAGCAACTGGGACTGTGTCTGGGAACATATGGTGACAGTGTTGTTGTTCTCCACAGCCACATATCTGATGTCATTTTCATTCATTCATTAACCTGTGGGTCTCAGATCCGTCCCTCAGCACTGACCGGCCACTTTACTATCTAAAGATTCCAAACTAAAGCTCCTCCCTCTTACCCGGAATTCCCAACTCTTCCAACTTACCTCAGATCTCATTTGCTGCTCACTGTCATGAATGAAGATGACAACATCAGATAAAGAAGTTATGTCTTACCTTAATGTTTCATCTGTGTTGTCTGTCTTCATTCTTCATTAACCTTCCCTCCCTCCTTCACCCAATCCAAGACTTTGAGATATCTGATGGATGTGTCCATAAGGACCATAGTTCCTTACTGAGGTCCTGACATTCTAATCCTTACTCTCTGCTGGCTATGTTGGTCTATGTGTTAACCACTGATAGATGTTATTGCAGACTTGATCTGAGGTCATCTGGAGGAGTGGGAAATTGGGGGTATGAGGGAGGAGATCGAGCTTGGAATCTTTAGCTAGTAAAGTGGCTGGTCAGTTCCAAAGGTTGGAACCAAGACCTACAGGTTAATGAAGAATGAAGACAGACATCAGAGATGGAACATTATAAGACATAACTTCTTTTTATGAAAAGGTGTGGGGCAGGGCTACTGGCATGATACATACTGCCAAACCAAAACCTCAGCTCCTGGGACAGGAAAGTAGGTCAGTGGGTGCATGCCATAAAGTGAACCACTTCTCATAAAGAAAGAGATGTTCCTGACCTCTCTGAAATTCAGTAGCTTCTCCACAAAGTCCCATGATGTTGCGATGGATGTTAGAGCAAAGCTAGAATGGCCAATGAGAAAATCGACTGGAGTTATGCAAGGTATCTAGACCTTTTTCTGTGTAAGACTGATTGTAATTCTTATTAGTCACTGTCTAATTTATTAAAGTTCTCTGATTTGCAGTACATAGTTTAATTGGGGATTAACAAGGTATGCATTTCAGTTATTTATTGTTATAATGTTAATTTTTGTAAATCTCATTTGCATTTATACTTCTGGTGCTGGGTCATTCCTCCACAAGATATTTTGTACTCTGGTGTATTCACAGGGGATTCTTTATCCAGCACCATCATTGTGGAACTGACATTGCCTGATGTTGAAGGATTACCTCTGATAATTATGGCAGGCATAAGCTGGGACATTTGGGGGGTACAGAGTGTGTGTTAGACACAGAATATGTGATTATTTCCTCACCTACATAGACCGTGGACAGAGCCAATATGCCTGTGGCCATATAGGACACCCACAGCATATATGGAATATAGGTTAATGGGGACACTATCAGGGAAGTATGCTGTCCCCTAGTAGACAGATGTCAGAATCTGATACTAGCACCTATGGGCAGAGATATCTACACAAGAGGGTGGGTAATGCTGGTCATTGGACACATGGATATCATCCTTCCCCTGAAGCTGGTGTGTCAGTGGCTACAAACCAGTGCATGCTCAGGGACATCAAAGTGGCACAGGCTAGTACTTTCACAATCATGGCAGAGACAGTGAGGGTGATACATGCATGCTTGTTCACTAATGGCAGTGTATATTCTGTATGTGGAATCGTTTGTGGCGAAGGATGACTGAAATTTCACTCTTGCAGTGCTAACACTCTACAGCTACATCTCAAATGGAGGTGTTACTACCCAAGAAAGAATATCATTGTTTGGGCAGTCATTCCATCTTATAGCAGATGTCATTCACTGTCATACAACACTCCAGTATCAATCTAATGTCATGGTACATCCAGAGCAAATTCTGGTAAAGACAGCTCTTATGGAAAGGGCATGCATGGCATGATAAAACTTCTACTCTGCATGACATGGACTTGTCCACTGTATTGAGCCACTGTTCAGCAACACAGTAACACCACTGCAGTCCTCAGTATATAGCACAAACACACACACTCGCACACATGCACTCACGCACACGCACGCACGCACACGCACACACACACACACACACACACACACGCACGCACACATACGTGCACACACACACGCACACACACACACACACACACACACACACACACACACACACACACACTTGCGCATGCATATGTGAGCATGCACACACACTTTCCATTGATACTGGCCCTTCACGAAGACTGCTATGTTAAAGTCCCCCTAACTATGACTGGACATATACACAATAACACATTTTGCTCACATAATACTGAGTACTCACACATTTACTGTGAAAGACATCTAGTTATATGCTCCCATCCCCACCTGAGCAAATGATGATAACTCTGCCCTGCCTTTCGTACACTGTGAGTTAGGTTGCTTAAGTCTGATCTATTGCATGAACATCCTTTCTATGGGTAAGCACAGTCTGGTGTTGGTTTTGCATGAATCAGTTTTACTGCCATGCATCTGCTTTACTCTTATCTATTATGTTCTGAAGTTATGTGCAAGCTTCTGCCTCTTTGTTGGTGTTATAGCATATAACACCCACCTCCATCTGCTGACACTGCCACTGACTTCTCATCTGACTCAGACTCCACTGCCTGGTATGCTGGAGATTGCTATTTCTGCAGGTGTCCTCATTAACGTAGCTGTTTCTTAATTATGATAGTGTGTAACACTGTGCACCCTGACATGCCATGGTCATACTGTAGGGCAGCACTAGATGAATCCAGACAGTAATGCTCCTTGTTTGTGACTAGGTATGTTTATACCCCTGGTTTATTTGATTTTGCAGAATTCTTATGGGTGTCATTAGCAAGGTTTCCATGGCATATCTGATATCACAAATAAGATGACCCCTGAGGAAGTAAACCCTCAAGATATTTATAAAGGTCACTAGTGTGCCTCAAGTGCGACTCATGATAACTGTTTGGTAGCCACGTAGATGATTCTTTGTACATTACAGAACCCATGGCAGTTGATGAAATGTTAATGTCATTTCAATGTGTGTACAGTCTGTAGTCCCTGTGCATCAGGGACATAGGCTATATCACAGATATTTATCATAGCATTTGCTCTCTCCTCTAGGATATGTAGAATCCACTCAAATGCTCCTTCACATTCTAAAGTATGACATTGAGAAACTGATGCAGTATTCTCAAAATATATGCTGAGAACCCCCCATTATATCTCCAAAAGGGTGCTGAAAGGTTCCTGTAGCTAATATATGTAAAGCCACAGATACCTCAGTATCCACTGTAATAGGTACTCCATAACTCTGACAGTGCTGCAGATAAGGCTGATACATGTTTACAGTTTCTTGGAAGATGCTCCAATCTGCATGGTACTGGTCTAGAATTTCAGTCTTATGGAGTCTGTGAAAAGTTAAGTGTATCTGAATGATCCAGCACTTCTGGGGACTGTGCGTTTTGTACCATCAGGTACAGCAAGGGCAATAAGAACCTCTTGCAGACATGCATTTACTAATGTGGCAGGAACTTGTAACATCTGCATTTACTAATGTGGCAGGAACCTGTAACATTCTTTAGTGATAAGGTTAGTCTGAACATGATCATTTGCTGAATTCTAATATGCTGCATTCAGAGTCCCGAAGTGCAGCATTTATAAGTTTGTGAATGATTCCGCCATCTTGTTTTGCCTCATTAGCATGCCCAGTAAGCTCATTTTAATAATATTGCATACTATGATATCATCACATGGTCAGTAGCATAAATCATGCCACATGTGCTGCTTGTCTTGCCTGACTCACATAATCTGTGTTTCTTTCTCTCACACACCCTCCTCCTGGCCAATTATCATGCAAATTCATTTAGTGCATTGTGGGAATTTTTTCTGTATTTACCGTACCTACATTACTGGATAAACAAAAAATAAACAGATTAGTCAATTGTATTAATGTTCTATTTTCATGAGTCTTCTTCTTCTTCTTTTTCTGCTTGTCCCTTTACGTTTTTATGGCCCCATTCCACTTCTTTCTGAAAACTGCTGATCTTTTTAGATTTAATGAAGGAAAGGACATCTGCTAATAACTCAAAGGTACTTGCACTGGTAGAACGTTTCTTAATCTTGCTGGAAATAAAATGTGGCTCTTAATACCACTCTTTAGGGACTTTATCAGTGGTAAGCGTGCTTTCCTTTTCTCCATTACTTTCTTTGAATATTAATTATGAAATCTGATGACAGAGCTCCCAATTTTCAGAGCAGGATTTGTGCAAGCAGTTCTAATAACAAGTTATTAATAGAGATGAGAGATTTCTTTAACAATTATAGACCTGGGAGAGAATACTTTCTTAGAATGATGTTTTGTGAGAAATAAATGGGTTCTCTCTATACCTCTCCCAGAGGTCACCACGTCTTTGGAACAGACTCTCACTTTATGTCAAGCAGAGCATTTCATTGGTCCTATTCAAAAGCAATCTGGACGACTGGAGTGGGGGTTCCACCTGTGTCTCTCTTGGACATGAGCATTAGGTGCTGATTGTGGAAATAAAGGTAGCATTTGGTTAGGCTTGTAAGGGGCCTAAAACCATTAGCCTAGTATCTTCCTATGATCCTATGAACCTATAAGAATCAATCCACTGAGTAAAGACAGGCTCATGGCTACCAAAAAATAAGGCCAACAAGCATTCATAAACAAATAGAGGCAGATTTGCAGACTCAGACAAAAAGCAAAACTGAAAACATAGCAGATATCATGATACAATTGTCACACAAGCACACATATAGACACAAGTACACACACCCACACTAACTCTCATACACGTTCATGCATACACGTATACATAGAGTCACACGCTTACACATACTCATGTACAAAAACAGACATACAGACACTCACATACATATATACACAGAGTCACACACGCACACAGATACTCACTTACACACACACACACACACACACACACACACACACACACACACACACACACACACACACACACACTCTCTCACTGCAGTTAAGTACACAACACATGTGCCTTCACATCAAACTCATCACACACAGACACACATGCACATACACTCACACACAGACATAGAGTAACACATGCACACATATACTCACTCTTCCAGACGTGTGTGCACACACACACACACACACACACACACACACACACACACACACAAATATAGACAGATAGACATACACAAGTAAGCGCAGTGAACATAGCAGACATGGTAATCCCATTAGCACAGACAGACAGACACAAACATAAACAGATGGACATACACAAGTACGGACAGCGAACACTACAGACATGGTAATCTCATTAACCTACACACATACACACACAGACACACACACACGCACACACACAAACACAGACACACACACACACACACACACACACACACGCACACACACATATGCACGCACACACACACACACACACACACACACACACACACACACACACACACACAGTTACTGACACATATTCACCACGCACATGATACATATTCATCACACACACACACACACACACACACACACACACACACGCACACACACACACACACACACACACACATATCCACATACACAGACAGATGGACATAACCACACATGCAAACACACACACACTTGAAGAAATCACGTACAAAACACACACACATGCACAAACGTACACATGCATGCACATACACACACACACACACACACACACACACACACACACACACACACGAACACACACATGCACACAAGTGTTGAACTATGCCAGAGAAATTAATACTTTTTGCTTTTTTTTTTTTTTGCATTTGGTGTGTTGTATTTCTGAATGTTTCTTATACTAACTGATTTGAACCTTGTACTGAAAATAGTAAATCACTTGGTATATTAATTACACTGTTTCCTGTTTTATATGCCAAGTAATTTACATCTATCATAGAGATGTTGATTCACTTGGTGAATGAGACATTCATTCATTCTCATACAAACAATGACCAGATGAAGAACAATTTTGAGCTCCATGACGTATTTTTGTCTCATTAGCTCCACAGTCAATCCAATCTAAGACTGGAGCTGCTACAAACAGTTCAGATAACAAAGTGACTATTTCTTTCTTTTTTTTTTTTTTTTTTTTGAAGTAGACCATAGTTGGCCAATTCATTCCAGGTCAAATTAAAACTGTTAAAGGGATACATTTGGCCATGTGCAAGGAGTTGTGACCACTGGTCTAGGTTATTTTTTGGCTATGTCTGAGCATAGTACAGAGAAATGTTCTTAGACTACCTAAATAGAAAATAAAGCATACAAAACATTTATTAGGATACAAGTGATTTAATAACCAGATAGTTGCATATACTGGGCTGTGTTCTCAAAGTTTTACATACAAATTTGTGATAAATGCAATCCAACAGAGTAAGTAGCCACCTTTACAATGTTGCTGACAATCTGCCCCGATGGAAGTGGAATAGACAGTGCCTGTTCCACCACCATCTTACAATACAGCAGACTGTTAAATGGTTTTGAGAGGACTTAGAGAATGTAATGATTTAAGTTGAACTGCATTGCCAGGAAGCAAAATTGTGAGTGGTACATGTTACACCTATTCTTGTGAATACTAATGTATGGGTAACCTTAACCATCATAGGTATGGTGACCTTTCAATGACTTATAGGGCATCACATTAGTTATATCAAAGGTGTCAAAATTACAAATCAGCAAAAACAAAAAACAGTTCCTTGAAGGAAACACCTGGTTACTCTGGGCAGTAAAGGGCCATGCACATATTTTATGAAATAGCTTATTTCTCTGAGATACTGAGATTAATCGATTAGACAAATGAGCAAGACCTCACCTGGTCCAGTGGGCCTGTGATATATCAAGAAAAATTACTTTCACTCTCTGATGTGGCAGAAGGTGTGCCATGCTGTGTGTTATTTATAGTGTGTCCATTAAGGGTGGCACTGTCCTTGATACACCAAGTGATCATTTCCCTGCTTATGTCCAAAGAACATACTCTCACCTACATAAGGAACATCAGTACAGATTAATGCAGACCATTCATCAATGCATTAAAAATGTGAAATGGACTATGCTAAAAGCAATACCTGTAGATGAAGCAGTTAATCATTTTAATACAATTTTCTTGGACTCCCTTAACAGTGCTGCTCCCCTACATATAAACTAATCAAAGCCAACCATGCTCCACGGCTGTCTAAACCAACAAAACAATTAGTGACTAATAGGGATAACGCATGGAAGCAATGGCTAAAAAACCTTTTCAGAACAACTAAATTTCAGGCAACTCCATAACCAGATCAAAAAGAATCTAACCAAAGATAAGAAAGATTACAATATAAAATTACCATTAATCATAAAAAAATCGAATAAAAATTCTGGAAATCTATTACTTCACTAACTAACCCTAGAATAAAATGCAATCCCAGTCCACATCCAGATAAACTCCCTGCACAAATTGCCAGTCTATTCAATGCCCACTTTATTGAAAACATATCTAACTTCACCGCAAGTCTGTCTCATCCCGCCTTACCCTCCTCTACTCACAAACTGCCCCAAGCCTAAGACAACTTTGCCTCAGTGTCCCATAAACACTCTTCTACCTGTTCACTCTCGATTTCTATTAATCACAAGCATCTCGTGCAGCTCCTGCTACCTTCATACCTCAGCCTGTTTCACCTAACACTATAAGAAGACTACATTTTAAACTCAAACCTTATTTCAACTCTGCTGAGAGTCTACCTGCAGAATATACAAAACAAGCTGCTGGAGCCATTGCTTACCCTGTTAGCATACTTGTTATAGATCTATCCTTAAATTCTATGTCCCAAACTCTGGAAAAAGTCTCATTATACCTCTCCATAAAGGGGATATTTCTGCTGATATCCTATTGCTATCCTGTCTCCTATGTCAAAGCTCCTTGAAAAATGTGTCCGCTTACAAACTTCTAGACTGCCTTCTTAATAACCGACTGCTAACCTCAAGACAAAATGGCTTCAGACCAGCTAAAACTACCACTACTGCTTTACTATCCTTTATGGATACTTTTAATAAAGCAGGATACTCTGGCAAACCTGTTTCTTCTCTGTTTCTTGACATAACCAAGGCCTTTGGTACTGTCTGTCATCCTTTACTTCTACAACAGCTAACTAATCTTGTTCTTTCTTCTTCTGCTCTCATACGGTTTACTGCCTGCTTATCAAACAGGCAACTGGCAGTAAATTGGCAAGATTCTCTTTCCCCATATCTATACAACACCACTGGAATTCCTCAAGGCTCTGTACTTAGCCCTCTCCTTTTTAATGTTTTCATAAATAACCTTCACATTTCCTCCTTTCAGAGCTCGCTCATACAGTGTGACTCAGCTATTATATGCTCTTCTAAAACTTTGCCTCCCCTCCAACAAATCACTCAAAATGCCTTTACCTCTATTGAGACTTGATTTACTAACAACCAACTGCTACATAACCATTAAAAAACTAAACTCCTCTTTTTCATACCAAAATCACCTCTTCTAAATAAAGCCCAATTCACAACATTCTCCCAATATAACACAACAGCTGAAGTAGTTTTTCATACTAAACTACTAGGAGTAACAATTGATAAAAACCATAAATTTGATGTACATATCAAAAATAGTATTAAAAAAACATGTCAGAAACCTGAAATTATCTATCTCCATACACAATTCCTAAACACATCCACTAAACACACCCTTGCTATCACCTACCTCCTACCTTCACTCTTGTATGGCAGTCCAATGCTTACTAATATGCAAACTACTCTAAAAACAAATCAGGAAATGTGCAACAACTAAACTGTCAAATCTGCTACTAATGCAAAACATTCTAGTCACCATTGTACAGCTCTGCACTCTCTCAATTGCCTGGAACTCCAACAACATCTCACCTACCTTCAACATATAATGGCTCATAAAAGCATCCGTAAACGTGTGGCCCACCCTGTCATCAACTCAATATTTTACAACAATCTACCCAAACAATCCCTTAGATCATAGAACAAGCAACTTTTTACTTAGCATAGACCCACCAAATCTGCTAGTCAAAGTCTGTGCTCTTTCTTGTTGTTGAAGTGTGGAACTCTCTACCCTTAACAGTCAGAATTAACCAAAAATGTCCATCCTTTAAACTTATACTAAAAAATACTTTTCAAAAACATGGATCTGCTCCTGCACTAATCCTGGCTAAATACATACTTCTCTATTTCACCTACCCTGACCTCACTTAAACTTTCTCTTCTATGTTTTTTCAGCTTTTACCACAAATCTTTTACTTATTTTACTCGCTCTTCCCTAGTCCATTCTTGTTCTCTCTGATTCCTTTCTTATATTGCCTACTTCCTTTCTCAATAACTGTTAATCCTATTTCTTTACTAAGCTAGTTCCACATGAACATTATATTGTAAAGCAATGCTCTATCTCTTCAGTACCTGTTCTTGTCCATTCCACATACTGGACAATTCTTACTCTCTTATTAAGTCCATTGTCCTGTCATTAATTCGTATTTGAATTATTTGTAATATTAATACTATGGTAATAAGCATATATTGCAATCAGCTTTCTTTTACATTGTATTTTTCTTTTATATTGTCTTTCATTCATATTATCTATCAACAAGCATACAATTCCACCCCTTTAGAAAACCTCCTACACTGTTAGAATCTCCTTGGATTCTGACTGGAGTGTTTCTCAAACAACCTGGAAATATATCACTGATAAGTATATTTCTTGGCACTTTTCTGAGTTCTGCATTGTCTTAATTTTTGCCTGACTGAATTATTTTATATATTTGCTAACAATGTTTGCTGTTTTCTCATCTGTTCTGAAAGTGCCCCCCCCCCTTCCTGTGGTGGTGTTAAAGTTTATAAAACTGGTCTAACAGCTTTTGTGTTATCCAATTGTTTCAGGGCTTGCTGATTTAAAAATAGTCCCTGTTTGTAAATTCCTGCATACACTGTTAGAATCTCCTTGTGTTCTGACTGGAGTGCTTCTCAAATAATCTGGAAATATATCTCTGATAAGTATATTTCTTGGCAGTTTTCAGAGTTCTGCATTGTTTTAATTTTTGCCTGAATGAATTATTTTATATATTTCCTGACATTGTTTGCTGGTTTTCTCATCTGTTCTGAAACTGGCTCCCCCTATTCCTGTGGTAGTGTTAAAGTTTATAAAACTGGTCTAACTGATCATTTGTAAGTGTTTTTTAACTGTTGAACTGCTGAGGGCTACACACTCAAGTGTAATAGCCATTTTTCTGCTTTAAAAGTGTTTGTTTTACTGTATCTGTTTTAAATTTTGAAAAAAAAAAACAAAAAAAAAAACAAAAACAAAAAAATCCTCTCTCTCTACTTGTTTCCCACCTTTCTATAACCAGTAGAGTCCAGTTTTCAGATTTGCTGAATTCTGGGTTGTTTTGTAGTCTCTGTGTTGCCCAGATCTTACTAAGCTAGAAGGAAGCTTCACTGTTCATCAGTGAGAGTGGTGAGCTTTGACCAGCCTATCTGTTGCTGGAAGAGTGGTTTCGGTTCAGAATCTGTAGTTTTACTGTCCATTTTGGGCTATTTCTTTCCCTTTCATCTTTCTGTTTAAAAACCCATGTTTGCACGGTTTTGTGCATTGTGCACCATTTAACTAGGGATAAACTATTTCCAGTGCCAGAAAGTCTGTTCTTCTAATTTTCCCTTAGAACTAGTGAGTTTTCTAGTTTTAGCACTCAAAACTGTTTCCTTGTGCTCAGCACTTGTTCAAAGCTCGTTGCAATCAGTAAATAATCTACAAATTACTGCAGCACTGAACTTTCCTCACTTGTTAGGAGGAAAACAGTTTTTAGTACTTAAATTAATAAGCACCTATCCAGGCTTGTCTAAGGGTCAGCTCCCAGTATTTTCCCCTGTCCACCTGATGAAGCTGGGCATCTTGGGGCAATGTAGAAATTGCCTCATGTACACTGACAACCCTCTCCTCCTACCACCCAACACTACAACCTGTAAGAGATGCACTTATATAGCCAAACTGGAAGCCAAGCTCTCTCCAGCCCAGACTGTACTAGACAGTCAAGAAGATAAGGTAAACACTTGCACCACACCACAATCAACACATAGTCCATCAAAACCTACACCACCTAAACCCACACACAGTAACACAAAACACATACCTACATTCACGGAGGCTCTCAGTAAAAATCTGTCCAAACAACAGAGACCTCCAAAGCTGAAATGCAAGTAATCACCACCCCCTCAACACTACCCAAAAGACATATAGTCCATAAAATCAGTGTGCCACTCAACCTCAGCCCATAAGGCAAAACAACTTACGCAACAAACTAGTCATAGGTGACCCTATAGAAAGGCACACTGATGTCCCACTCAACAGGCTGAATAAGGAGAAAGTTACTGTTAGCTGCCTGTCAGGTGCCAGGCCCCATCACATAACGCAAGCACTCAGGTCACTTCATAACAAGTACAAACATGACTCTGTCATTGTTCATGCTATTGTGAATGACCAGAGATGTGCCTCCCTGGAATACATGACAAGAGAAATGGAGGAGCTCTCAGATCATGTAGCCCAGGCAGGAATGACCCTAGCCCTGAGTAGCATCCTGCCATCGCCTAGAATGATACCACAATACAAAGACAAAATGATTGACTTCAACAATTGGGTAAGCTTCTGGTGTCATTCTAAGGGGATCCAGTATCTGTCTGCCTGGGACGACATGATCAACAGACCACGATGCTTTGCCAGAGGTGGTCTGCACTGTCACCCCTGGGATTCTGGATATTGGCTAAGGCTCTTGCCACCCGTACAGTGCCTTTTTTAGGCAAGGTTAAAATGACAAACTCACCACCGTAGCAGGTATAAGCAAGCAAAATTTGAGGGTAATGCTACTCAATGCTAGAAGTCTAAATCTCAAAATGCACTCACTCGAGGCACTCCTTAAAATGGAGAACATCAACATCTGTGCAGTGGCGGATACCTGGTTCAAGGCTCCACAGAGCACCCTTGCATTACCAGGCTATAAGTCATACCACACCTTTCAGCCACCTAACCTGGACCGAAACACTAAAGGAGGAGGTGTGTCCATATTCATTAAGGATATCCATATCTCCAGGCTAGTTACTCAATATAATGCATCCGAAATTATCCAAGTGCAACTAACACTGGGCAAGACTGAAATCCAGGTTATAGCTTATTACATATACCCCACCATGCCCCAGGATGCCCACTCCACGTTTCTTGATATACTGGGTAATATTAAGGTACAGCCCAATACCCTAATAATGGGCAATTTCAACTAGCCCACCATGAACTGGGAAAACTACTTATGTACTAACGCATTTGCTCTACGCTTTCTGGAATTCATAAATTCAAACACCCTGGATTAGCTTGTCTATACCCCCACCAGGGGCAGCAATATCATGGAACTGGTCATTACCAGTATGGGAAATTGATGTTCCATGCCAGAGGTCAACTCTTCGCTGCTCAGATCTGACCACAAGCTAATCACCCTAGACATCAGTATCATGTCCCACCCCCCCACCCCCATTAAGAAAGCCACTATAAAAAAATTCTCCAAAGCCAATTTCATGCTTCTTAAGACAGAAGTGACAAGCTTCATGACACCCATACAGATGGAAAATAGAGGTACAACTGCTGAATCCTATACAAATGCACTGTATAAGCACATACATGAGTGCATGGATTGTGCCATCCCCAACATAACCAAGATGCTATCTTCCAAAAAAAGGAAGCCAATCTAGTGGCCCCCTGCCATAAACAAACTGTACAACAGAAGAAATAAGCTGTTGCAAAAAAGAGTAAAATCCTCTGATTGCAGGAAGTCCCTGGTCAACCTAGACAGTCAAGAAGATAAGGTAAACACTTGCAACACATCACACTCAACACATAGTCCATCAAAACCTACACCACCTAAACCCACACACAGTAACACAAAACACACACCTACATTCACGGAGGCTCTCAGTAAAAATCTGTCCAAACAACAGATACCTCCAAAGCTGAAACGCAAGCAACCACCACCCCCCCAACACTACCCAAATGCCATATACTCCACAAAATCAGTGGGCCACTAAACCTCAGCCCATAAGGCAAAGCAACATATGCAACATACTAGTCTTAGGTGACCCTATAGTGAGGCACACTGATGTCACACTCACCGGGTTGAATAAGGAGAAAGTTACTGTTAGCTGCCTGTCAGTTGCCAGGCTCCGCCACATAATGCAAACATTCAGGTCACTCCACAACAAGTACAGATATGACTCTGTCATTGTCCATGCTGGTGTGAATGACCTGAGACGTGCCTCCCTGGACTACATGAAAAGAGACATGGAGGAGCTCTCGGATCATGTAGCCCAGGCTGGAATGACCCTAGCCCTGAGTAGCATCCTGCCATCGCCCAAAATGATACCAAAATACAAAGACAAAATGATTGACTTCAACAATTGGCTAAGCTTCTGGTGTCATTCTAAGGGGATCCAGTATCTGTCTGCCTGGGACGATATGATCAACAGACCACGATGCTTTGCCAGAGGTGGTCTGCACTGTCACCCCTGGAATTCTGGATATTGGCTAAGGCTCTTGCCACCCCTACAGTGCCTTTTTTAGGCAAGGTTAAAATGACAAACTCACCACGATAGCAGGTATAAGCAAGCAAAATCTGAGGGTAATGCTACTCAATGCTAGAAGTCTAAACCTCAAAATGCACTCATTCGAGGCACTCCTTAAAATGGAGAACATCAACGTCTGTGCAGTGACGGAGACCTGGGTCAAGGCACCAGAGATCACCCCTGCATTAGCAGGCTATAAGTCATACCACACCTTACAGCCACCTAACCTGGACCGAAACACTAAAGGAGGAGGTGTGTCCATATTCATTAAGGATATCCATATCTCCAGGCTAGTTACTCAATATAATGCATCCGAAATTATCCAAGTGCAACTAACACTGGGGAAGACTGCAATCCAGGTTGTAGCTTATTACAGATACCCCACCATGCCCCAGGATGCCCACTCCACGTTTCTTGATATACTGGGTATTATTAAGGTACAGCCCAGTACCCTAATAATGGGCAATTTCAACTACCCCACCATGAACTGGGAAACTACTCATGTACTAACTCATTTGCTCTATGCTTTCTGGAATTCATAAATTCCAACACCCTGGATTAGCTTGTCCATACCCCCACCAGGGGCAGCAATATCCTGCACCTCGGAATTACCAGTATGGGAAACCGATGTTCCATGCTACAGGTCAACTCCTCGCTGCTCAGATCCGACCACAAGCTAATCACCCTAGACATCAGTATCATGTCCCACCCCCATTAAGAAAGCCACCATAAAAAAATTCTCCAAAGCCAATTTCATGCTTCTTAAGACAGAAGTGGTAAGCTTCACGGCACCCAACAGATGGAAAATAGAGGTACAACTGCTGAATCCTATACAAATGCACTGTATAAGCACATACATGAGTGCATGGATCGTACCATCCCCAACATAACCAATATGCTATCTTCCAAAAAATGGAAACCAATCTGGTGGTCCCCTGCCATAAACAAACTCTACAATAGAAGGAATAAGCTGTTGCAAAAAAGAGTAAAATCCCCTGATTGCAGGAACTCCCTGGTCAACCTCAGTAAGAAACTGAGATCCCTCACAAAATCCTCCAAAGCTAATTACAAAAATAAAATTGGCACTGATTCTAAAGACAACCATAAAGCATTCTACAGCTAGGTCAAGAATCTCAATGGCAACACTCAGCTCTGCTCTGAGCTACAGCACAATGGCACTAGATATACAGAACCAACTGATATTGCCAACATCCTGGCAGATAGGTTCAGTGCAAACTTCACCGCTGCCCCCCCTCCATACACCAAATGGCCTATCACTATACCAGAAGAATGTAAAGCCCCTGTAATCATGGCTGCACAAGTAAAGACCGCACTCTCCAAAGCCAAGAACACAGCATCCATGGGACCTGACAACATCCCAGACTGCATTCTGCATGAACTACAGAACAAATTGGCACCCCACCTAAGTACCATGTTCAAACATAGCCTCACTTCAAGTTTTTTGTCTACTGAATGGTGCACAGTGGTGGTTATCCCACTCCCCAAAGGGGGCACCACCATGGGCCCCAGGAACTACCGCTCCATTAGCCTGACAAGTCTGGGCTGCAAGACCATGGAATATATCATCTTGGAGCTTATAAACAAGGACATAGATAACCTCCAAACTCTGGACCCTACTCAGTTTGGGTTTGTAAAAGGTCAGTCATGTCTCCTAAACCTGATTGACTTCTTTGAAGCAGTCACCAGAGCTGTGGACGAAGGTAAGGTGGTGCACACAACCTATCTTGACCTCACCAAGGCTTTTGACACCATCCCCCACTTTGGAATTATAGATAAACTCACTAGACTGGGCATAAATCCCTATGTCACAAGATGGATGGCCAACTGGCTCACTGACAGAACCCACACAGTGAAAGTAGCCAACTCCAAATCCAACTTCAGACCAGTGACAAGTGGAGTAACACAGGGATCAATCCTGGGTCCTCTATTATTTGACATCTACTTCTCAGAAGTCTAGGCTAATACAGCAGGTCTTTGGCTAATGAAGTTCGCAGACAACTGCAAACCAGGTTCAATAATAGAATTGCCTTATGATGTAGACAGGGTCTATATTGTAAGCGCGAATGCTTAGGTTGTTGAATATGGCATGATTGACACCTAATAAGTGAACTACAAGAACACTGAATGCTGGAAACTGCAAAATTTGAAATCCCGATTTGGCATAGTGTAGCTCCGTAAGGTAAGTGTATGATAGTTACAGACCTTAGGGTTAGGGTGTGGGTTAAGGTAAGTGCATAGATAGTAATGTATGTAAGGGTTAGAAGTAGGGTTTGGTTAAGTGTATGTGTGTGGATTATTTATTTTGTTTGGGTATAGCTTATTAAGGTAAGTGTGCAATAGGTATGGACGTTAGGGTTAGGGTGCGGGTTTTGGTAAGTGCATAGAAAGTAATGTATGTAAGGGTTAGTGTAGGTTTAGAAGTAGGGTTTAGGTTAGTGTATGTACGTTGTTTATTTATTTTGTTTGGTTGGATAGTATGTAGCAAGCAGTGTATTGGGAAGTGTGTTTCGTTTTCGTTAGTGGGTGGAACGGTGTTTGCCAAGTAAAAGTATTTGGTGATTTGTTTTTCTGCGTTGTGAGGTTTTGCTGACTTGTGCATTAGCTGAATAGGTGTTGATTATGTTGTATTCGACAACCTAAGTGTTTGCACATATAATATTGCCTTGTAGACATCCTACAAAGGGGCATCACTGAGACTGATGTTTGATGTCAAATTCTTGACCTCAAGCTCAATGCCAAGAAGTGCATTGTCATCCCCTTTGCGAAAAACACTGTACCCATGAACTACCACATAGGCGGTAGCCTAATAAACACTTGAAAGTGTGATAAGAGACTTTGGGATACAGGTGGACAGTAGTTTATACTTTGATAATCACATCACCACAGTAGTCAGGAAATCCTTCTATGTGGCACATTTCATCACAAAGGGGTTCATCTCCAGAAAAAAAGAGCTCATTGTTCCTCTCTACTCATCCCTCATCAGACCCATTATAGAGTACAACACCCTGTCTGGCATGTAGCTCGCAAGACATCTGCAACAACTGGAAAGGCCACAGAAATACCTCACTAGGAGTCTTACGGCCTCAAACAGATGCCATACACAGACCATCTCAAAATACTCCAGCTCTACTCAGTCGCTTATCTCCTACTCAGAGGCGACCTCTGTCTAACATACAAAGCCATGTCAAACCCAGATCTGTTGGACATGCCACACTTAAAGAAACCTCAATCCCTCCGAGCCACACACTCCAGGGGCCTAAACCTTGCCACCACAATAAACAGAACATGCTGGAGAGATAGAGTCCTGTCCCAGAGACTTCCCATTCATGTCAAGCAAAGCTCCTAATTAGCCTTCTTTAAGAAAAATCTCAACAATTGGGTAGGAAATAGGAAAATCACCCCTAGGATAATTTCTCTGGCTCTGCTGGACAGTGATGCAGAAAATTAACTTTCTTGGGTGGTGAAAGCCAGGGAACTTTTTTAGCTAGGCTTATATAGGCCCCAGAGCCAATAGCCTAGCACCTACCTATGAACCTATAATATCCTTACACAAAGGTGGTCTCTCAACCAAACTTACCAACTACCACCCCATACCAATCGTATTTCCCCTATCAAAAATCTTTGAAAATCTATCAATTCTCAGCTGACAACACATTTACTTACAAATAGTCTCCTCACCAACACTCAACAAGGTTTTCACCCATTCCATAGCACCACCACAGCACTCATGTCCTTCACCAACACTGTCAATCAATATAAGAACCAAGGAAACCTAGTGTTTGCCACCTTTCTTGATCTGTCCAAAGCATTAGATACAGTATCCCACAGCAAACTACTTACTATCTTAGCCAAACTCAACCTAAACAACCCGTCATTGCTCTGGTTGCAAGATTACCTATCCAACCATCAACAACAGTTAAGTGGCATGATTCCCTCTCCCCTCTTCTCCCAGTAACAGTAGGTGTACCACAAGGATCCATACTAGGACCCCTACTATTTAATATCTTTACAAGCACCCTCAACACCACCATTCAGCAAGATACAATAGTCCAATATGCAGATGATACTACACTGATCTGCTCAGCCCCCACACTCCAGATTAAAACCCAAGAGGCCTTCTCCAATATTGAGAACTGGTTAAAAAACTCACAACTAATACTTAACCCTAAAAATACTCAACTTACACTTTTCCACCTACCAAAACTATTGACTCTTCTGTTCTTTTCTCTATCAGTCCTGGCAATAACACACAAATCTCCCCAGTATCATAAGCTAAACTTCTTTTTATAATACTTGACCAAAACCTAATGTTTGACAAACATGTAGTACAAGCCATATCCAAAGTCCATAAAAAACTTGGAACCCTATACCACTGCAAAAAGCTATCTAACCAAAAACACCAAATTTACTATATCCAGAACTCACCTTCTCTCTAGATTGCTTTATGTGTCCCCTATATTAACAAACCTTAACAAGACAGACCCACACAAATTATCCATGTACTATAATAAAATAGCTAGATTCACAACCAACGCTAATTTCTGCTTCCCGCCACTGTCACTCACTAAAACAATTAGGTTGGCTAAAACTCGCCAATATACTAAACTATAACCATCTCACCATTGGTCATTACTAGCTGTACCACCCAAACAGGATTCCTGATCTCTCAGACTTACTCAACTTTCACAATTCTGCTCAACAACTAAGATTTACAAACAAAGCCCTTCTTGAAGTAGCTAAGTGTAGACACAGTACTGGTGAATCCCTCTACTCCTACACAGTTACTAAACTCTGGAATTCTCTTCCATCAGATATTGATTGCAAAACAGCAGTCCCATCTTTAAAACCCAATTAAAAGCCCACCTCAATCTCATCTGGCAATGTACCTGTACTGACCATGGCTAGTCCTACTATCACCATTCAGATAAATCTTACTTTGGCACGACACAAAGGTCAAACAAATAGAAAAAAAAATAAATAAACTACCAAAACAAATTGTATTTTTAAATGTATGTATATAACTGTGTATATTACTGCACTTTCTTACTCAAATACATTATATTTTCTGTTTTACTACTGTACACTCTGTATATTGTAAACTTCTGTAACTTCTCATCATACTATGCTATGATATACTATTGTTTGTTCTTTTAATTTGTACTCATCTCTGACTTTTGTATTTTTATCATATATATGGAGCTTTTGTATTTTTTGTGATTGTCATGTATGTGGAGTTTTTTCTCTCTGGGTGTCTGCTGAAAATGGGCACCTGATTGCTCAGTCAGACCTACCAGGTAATCAAATATAAACTAAAAATAATAAATATTATGTTACCTGTAATAATGTTGAAACAGTGTTCATTGTACATCTTCTGTAATATTCTGAAGCAATGTTCATTGTATTGTATCTTTTCTCCCCAGGCAAAGCTGGACTTTCCTGATAAACAAATGTCAATAAATAAACAAATAAATGTGCACCTCGGGTAGTTTACATGATTTACACATTTTGCACAAGTGACTTGGGCACCAGCACCATGTGAGATTTTTTATGAGTTAGTCCATTTTTCTGAGGTCGTAGGATTGAAGGATTACAAACAAAATGACATTAAGGCCTCAAATGTTTCAGAGAGCCTGCACTATGTCAACAGGAATACCTTCCACTCCCTGATATGCCGGGTGGTCTTTAATGCCTAACGCTTTATATACAATGTGTCCATGCCCCCCCCCCCCCATGCAGTTCAGAATTTTCACACATTTTACACACATCTGTCCTATACAAAAGGTTTCTGTGAAAAGGCATCCTCAGGATTATCTGATTTGTTCATGCACACACATGCTTGGTAGACAGGTCTATATGTACTGGCACCTTGGAAACTTAGAGGAAGTTGCATATAATATGTTATTTATCATGTGCCACAGATGACTAACAAGTGTTGCTGTATATATCCTAGTATTTTGCGTGGTAATTGCCATGCATAACTCCTACATCATGCAGGAAATGACCTATAATGCAGCCCTTGCAGAATCATGAAATATAGTGGATGGTGTACTTAGGTTAGAGATACTTCTCATTTCTAGACACCTCAGAAAGGGCAAACAGTACTGTCCCAAAATCTTCAGCAAGAATTTTGCTCTGTGCGCCATGTTATACAGTATGACATTGCAGAAATAGATGGAGTGACAAGTGAACATTTTGGCAGAGACTTCTATACCAGTTCCAGTAGTACTAGAGGGGAAGGGTGCCATATCACTGGAAGGATACTGAACACCAGTTTCACAAATTAGGTAAAAGTGGTGAAATATATTGCAACACTGGCAAGGAAGTGGCGCCTGGGCCACAGCTGTGGACTCTGATACAAAGAACTTGCAACAAAATGACACATGCAGCATCCCTCTAAGTCAAAGAAGGGCAGTACATGGACTGGCCATAGTGTGCATTAGAAATCACCATGCCCTCACAGGCTATGTGGTTGACAGGATACAATCACAGTCACTTGCATAAATTGAGGAAACTTAGTGGCAGGTGATATCAGCACTATTGTATGTGATGGTGACACAGGATGTGACCATGATAACCAAATAATCTTGGTGGTTGTGGAGTGGCAGGGATCATTTCATATAGTCATGCAATTGAGCTAGTATTCATCTTTAATTTAAATAGGATGGATGTAATGTGGTATTATGGTAGCCTACCAAGCAGTGAGATATGACTAAAAGCAGAAGCCCTGTGATTATAAATTAGGCAGAGAGAAAGGAAAATACAGAATCTCCAATGGAGATTAGGTCCAATTGTTTCCTTCTAGAAACTTCTGATCAATGGGGCCCTCCATTGGTCATTTTGGAAGCACTAACAGTCATACTTTTGCCTCAAAGTTCTAGCCAATAAGCATAATGGGGTTATAATGGGAGCAGAGCAATCGGATAGCTAAGAATTTGTAAGTGTATGAATTGTGTGGTATTTTGATTAGCCAATGCATTATAAATGGTGTACAAAATTCATTAGTATACATCCCAGAATGAACACAGTCTACTAAATGTTCTAAAAAATATGGACCGACTGAAATTGGATTCCGATTTGATTAGCTGCTTTTTAGGACTTGCACTAATAACATCTTAAAATCAAATATACTGTTTGAAACTTAGCTTGCTGTTTTCAATGGTCTGTAGTCTTTGAAATGTCAGCCATTAATTAATTCTGGAGACTGATGTAAAAGAATCATGTTCCTATCACTCTTATTCAGTCATGTCATTTTGCTCAAGTGCACTTTATATTATCGAATGAGAACACATTTGTTCATACATTGCAAGTGCTTTTCAAAAAGTTATCTTTGAATACAGGTTACTTAGGCAAAAAAAAAACATTAAACAGATGGTTTAAAAGAGGGGATCTTGAGTAAAATATAATCTAGAGACAAAGATGCATTTGTTTTATTACCATGAGTAGGTTTGTGACCACAGAATGGCATGGATAAATCTGTCACATAGAAGCACAATGCAATATGTATCACTGGATTGACATATGGCAAATGATAATATAAATGTGCACAATCAAGGGGCAACGTCTGTACAGGTGTATTCTGCAAAATTAAAAATAAATATTCCAGAAGAGTTTAAAAGAACATTTAAAATAATTAAAGAATTAAAAGCTATAGAGGTTTGAAATTAACTTACATGTTCCAATGTTGTTCTTACAAGTATTAAGTCCTTAATTTCAACAGTTATTTTAAATTATCCTTGCTGTATACAGTTTAATATTGCAGTACATTTAATGCTGTTTTAACAAGATACTTGTTGCCATGCCAACAGATGGAACATTAATGTATGACACTCTGAAGACTCGTGACAAAAATACATCACTTATTTAGTCTACAGCATGCAGATGCCTCTAACAGACAAAATAATATGTCAAAGGTCTATATAAGAGACATGACAGTGAAGGGTATTAAGAAAACCTGCAAAGTTTTACAAAAAGCTATGTTTTCTTTGTACTATAATGTGATACTTGTAAGTATAAAAGAAAGTATTCTATTGGATTTATTTTTAAATTTTAGTCCTGCAAATTTAATCAACCATTGGCTGTTTTTATTTATCAGATTGCATTTTGTGTAACAATGTATAAAATAGTACTAAATGCAATCAAGATACTGATAACTTCTTGTTACACTGGGCAAGGTGAAATATATGAACACATGTGCCATGAGTGATACTATATCCTTTTCATCTGAGAAGGAGAGTCACTTTTCTTCTCCTAGGTTCCACAATTAGTGACAAGCAGTAGCTTTCCATATAGTTGTTTTGCACAGGAGTTAAGATAGCTATAATAATTAGTAATAGTCAAATGATTGTACACTGGCATTCTGATGGCAGGAGCCACATCTGTTTCCTGCAACTTACAGAACACAAAGTTCGGAATCTAGAGTATACGAGTACAATTGCTTCTTCCTTTTCCATCATATTAATTATGCCTAGTACCTTGGTTTCTCCCAACAAGGGGCAGAATAACTAGAAGCACAGCATTTTAATATATTAATAAAATCAACTCAGTCTCTTGACACCTTTGGTTTCTGAACATTGACCATTCTAAACCATTCCAAATGCCCAAGCTAAACAAATGAATACTGAATTGCCACTTCACATTAAAACATTATGAAGATAATTACTACATGCCAATTACTTTATTACCTACATGCCTAACACACACATCCAAATCCTACAATGCTGAATTCTTAATTGTTTGCTTTCATAATAATTACATACAATGCAAATATAAAAATACATATACTCCAGTTAAATCAGACCAATTTCCCTTACAATAAAAAAAAAAAAAAAAAAAAAAGATTGAGGTAAATAAAAGTGAACAACCTGGTAGTTTTACTGTAAAAACGTAATATGCAGTTCACATCTAACTACCCCCCCAAGTAGATACAACCGAATTAAAAATAAATAAAAATAACACAATGCAGACTGTCTATTCATGCAATAAAATAAGTTAAACGTAGTATATCACTAAATGTCAAGCTGAAATATCTGTTTATCTATCTATCTATCTATCTATCTATCTATCTATCTATCTATCTATCTATCTATCCATCTATCTATCTATCTATCCATCTATCTATCTATCTATCTATCTATCTATATTGGGGACTGGCTTTATTGGCCTGAATGTAACCATTAAATGTCATGGGCATTCAGAAGTGACGCAGTTGAAACACTATATGTTTTTAAGGGGTAATTTGCATATATCCCATGGGTCTCCAATACTGGAGGATTAGATTATTATGCAGTGAAGACTCTAGCATGGCTGGCATATATATATATATATATATATATATATATATATATATATATATATATATATATATATATATATATATACATATATATATATAAATTAACATGTGTGCATATGGTTTCATTTCAGAATGTCGAGTTACTGAAAACTCGAACTTCATATGGTCGAGACCATATGATCGAGTTTTCAGAAACTCAAAATTGCGAAGTGTTAAAAAAATACTTAAATTTAGTTTAATATAAGTTTTTTTGCAGGGGGGCAAGTCCCCTTGCACCCTCCCTACTTCAATATACCATCTCCTCGATTGCACTTTACCGAGGAAATGGGAAATCTCCCATTTTGCACATCTGCATACAGCGTGGAATGGGAGATTTCCCTTTTCCCCACTGTAGATGTGCTTGCTCCCCTGCAGTCTCGACCATATGAAGTTTGAGTTTTTAGTAACTTGACATTCTAAAATGAAACCATGTGTGTGTGTGTGTGTGTGTGTGTGTGTGTGTGTGTGTATGTATATATATATATATATATATATATATATATATATATATATATATATATATATAAATATATATGTATACACACACACACACACACACATGCAGACATACATATACATGTATATATATATATATATATATATATATATATATATATAGAGAGAGAGAGAGAGAGATGGATAGGTAGATAGAAAAAACAATATTGTAGCAACAAAGACAAATATGGACTTCTGTTTCTTTTTGGTTGTTTCACAAAATACTACCCAAATATAATTGCAATAATATATTGCTGACAGAGTGAATAACTGGATAAACTTGCAGCTTGCTAGAGCATTTGGTTCTAAGGGTTAACCATGAGGAGCCATACTTTGCAAGTCAGGCATCTATAATATAATAAACCACCAGAGAAACAGACTATTGAAACATATAGCCTATACATAATTTAAAGCTATATTAAATTACGTATCTCATTTGCTTCCAAAGGTCAAACCAACCCATAAAGTGTCCCTTATCGTACTTTTAAAAATAAGGATATTAATCATTGAATCGATATGCCATGCCTATGTGTAGAATAAGCTGGAATTGATTTATGGCTGGAGTGCATCAGCAATGGCAGCAAGTGCTAAAACTTCAAAGCCGATTATGAGGTAGTTTCAAATAAATAAAGTAGCAAAGCAAATAACTCAAAGTAGCAAAACAAAATTCATATGGGTAATTTTGTGTCAAGCTGGCATAAAAAAAAATCAGATAATAAAAAACAAATAGCGATACAATGCCATGTTTAGGTGTGTGTGGCTTTAAGATCTAATTAAAAAGGTTGACACAGAAATCACTTTGTAGAACTGGCATAAGCATTTACAGCTGGAAATCATTAGTACAAGCATTTTCATTCAGGAGAACTAAGCACTGAGAAATGATAAGTGTCACGTTGATATGATACTGTATACATTTTCTCATTTATTGCATTAAAAGTAACCCTGCTAAGTGATTCCTGAGTCAATTTATTTTTCCAAAAAAAAAAAAAAGAAGTACGATCATCCCCCGGATTCATGA
This sequence comes from Protopterus annectens, assembly GCF_019279795.1. Taxonomy (NCBI): domain Eukaryota; kingdom Metazoa; phylum Chordata; order Ceratodontiformes; family Protopteridae; genus Protopterus; species Protopterus annectens. The sequence goes on along the minus strand of NC_056729.1, from coordinate 243,303,078 downwards.
AGCTCGGCGCAAGGCCGGTGTAAGGCTTGCGCCGGCTGTGCGGCGTATATATGGAGTAGTAGTGCCGTATGCATATTAATGAAGGCGTGCAGCTGCCACAGCCACATGCATAGGAAACGTGCGCGAGTGCATGGGGCATAACGAAGTTGTGGAGGGAGGCGTGTCAATGTCAGCTGTCGATGAGCAACCTAAACTGCTGAATATTATAGTCTGCCTGCAGTAATAATCGCACCTATCAGTGTCCGTGGAGACTAAAACGTATACAAAGCATGCAAGATAGTCCCTGCGAACAGAAAATGAAAAAGCAAACACAAATACACGATAGGGAATAACAGGTCCCTACCCTTGAACAAATGACAGAAAAAACGTGTGCCCATAGTCCAACGTAGTGTTGATAGCTATACCATGTGGAAGTGAAACATATCATATGCTAGGGTGCCGCCAGGAGGTACGTCCAGCCTAATGGAGAGAGTCACCAGCTGACCCATAATGTGAGGGAGGGTACATAGCTGTGCAGATGTGTCTATAACAAAATACAAGAGGAGAAATGTAGATATATGTAGTGACTGTATGTCTGAATCATATCCCACAAGGGATGTAATAGTCACATACAAAAGGTATGTCTGTATCCCACATAACAAATATGATAGGGAATAGAATACACATGTAAACGAATCAGGAGCATAGAAACAGCTACAACAATAAGGACACATGTAGGCCGAAAGGAACAGTATGACCCGTACCATCGACTAAGAATACCACCTGTCCCACTTTGCGAGCGACAGTACCGCTGCGGCCAGATGTGTCCTGACACAAGCATGTAAACATGGCAAATGTGCAGAGATTATAGGACATAATTATCCCTCAGACGTCATGTAATAGTGGCATTAAACAGTTGTTCTCCACACGTATATTACATAAATGTCATAAGAAAAAGAATAAGCCACTGAAATGCTACAAGACTAAAGCTTAGATATAGGCAAGAGTTGTAAGTTCAATCTGCCGAACTGACCGTGGGTATGTGTCGGCATGTAAAATGTGTTGTGTCCACCGCAAATGTTACATTGTGGCCAATTGAAAAGGTGGAAACAGTACCGTAGACTGTGGGGAGGCATTGTCCACAACAGTCGGATATGTAGAAGGAATAGCACGGACATAGGAAAAGGTGCCATCCCCCCAATGAGTACAACAGGTCTGCAAAACCCGGGAGTCATTGGTAGAAGCCAAACTAGTATGTGACACAGCCGAACGGGTAGTACCCGGGTATACCAACTAAGTAATGAAAGTGAAGTATGGGCGTGTACCTATGTGTGTGAGGTATAGCACATGGGAAGCAAACATGGCAGGGTAGTCCACACAACCATAAAGGTACCCGACACCTGTAGGGCAGTCGATGTGCTACTCTGGCCGTGTCATGGTCCAACAACAAAAGTAGTGAGCTATCGGATGTGAGTAATTTGCATGTGAGGGGTGGATGGGTAATGGTAAAACCCGCAAAGGCGATACTGTGTCATATGCAGAAAAGGTGAACCAGAGGTATAGGAGGGGGCAGCGGTTGAAGTGGACATAAACACAAACACATGGAGAAACAGCTGCAAGACAAGCAGACAGGCCATAGTGTAGAACACAATCCCACAAACATATGTATCATGTAAATGTGTGATCAAAATGTATAGATATGTCACCGTCACATATTCACAGGTTGGTCCTGATGGAACTGGCCATAACAAATGCAACACACCTGGCTGCATAATGGGCTACCCAGCATACCCTCCAAATCACACAACCCACCCCCGTAACAGAACGTCCACCAAATCCACCCGTACGTGGCCCACTGGTTCGTTGCAGACACAGCTACACATACCGACCCCTATGCATATGTAGTAGGTATTGCCACCCTAGGCAGTGTCAGGATAGCAAACCATGTATTCCCTGCATGTTAAACCCCCTGCACATTTTCATAAAGCCAAAATACATTTCGATATCATTTCTGTGTGGAATGGTCCAATTTCTGGAATATCCCTTATGGGATAAGTAACTTGTGTAAATAGTAGAATGGGTATGACGACAAGATGTCCAATCCTGTACATATCTGGACACAAGTCAGAATGTGAAGTAGAGGTCCAAGACACTGTCCAGACCTGAGTGGTCATGCATAACCTAGTACCCAGGATAAAACACCTTCCCGTTACGCACGTGTCCCCACACAAATATGCAGGAGAATATATTGCACACTCGCATAGTGGCAAACGGCAGAAGGGTGAGGAAGACACCCAACATTAACAGGATAACCCTGATGAAGTGTGAGGGATACCTAATGTGTGCCAGCGTGACCGACCATACCTGACAACCTGTGTGAGCTAGATATCTGGACAGAGCCATGAATACAAGTGAGACAAAGGTACAACAGCAGGTACAATATGCAAAGATAGCTGTTAGAAGTTATTCATGTATGTGCAGTTTGAGTACCTGGGAAGTCCACTGGGCAAAGAAGTGCCCAGTAACAGCGGAGGCCCGGGTAGAAAAGCTCCACAAGCAATACAAGGAAATAAAGGCTACATAATGTTAAAGGTAAAATACAAGAGTAAAAGGCATACCGTCAGGAAATACACATGCATAAAATGTGCATAATAAGACAGTGCAAATCCAGAGTTTTGTAGTGGTAATACAGACATTTATAACAATGACATACTTGGAGTCAAGTGAGTGTCAGCTAAGTCTGGTTAAGCTGGAGGGTAGAGAGGAGCAGGAGTATGGAGAGCTCAGAGGAGTGAGATCCCTAGAATGTATAACAGGTGCAAGCAGGAATATATCCATGTGGATGGATAAACATAGATATATCATAGAATGACAGTTTGCACAATGGCATTAATGTCCGGAGTATGAAGTCTGAAACTCAACTGTCTGCCAGCATGTCCCGACATCTGTCCCTAATGCCGAGCTACTGCTGTGCCAGAATACAACAGCGTATTACAGAGGTTCGTACCATATCACTCAACTGTCCAGATAGTCACAGAATGATCAGAGTGTTGGCTCATATTGTTGTGTGCCTCTGACAATCTGCATCTGTCCGGTAAATAGGTGTGGATTGACGTCACAAAATAATGAGGATTAAGTATAACACTCCACATCCCGCAGAAGAGTCATGATAATGCAAAACCTAGTATTCTATCAACGTTATAAGCTTGTAAGGAAACTAGTTAAAATGTGTCCCTCTTACTCTCCCCATCATGTAGGGTTTGCGCAGATTTGTTGCTCAAAGAGGTTGAGAGGTATGGTCCGTACATATGTACAGAAACAACCCATGACATTTGTGTAATGTACAACTGCATACCTGTAGTCACATCATGTCCAAGAAAATAATCCCTGTATGAATGAATACAGGTAATAGTCAAATGTGAATGGGAAACCCACCCCCCCTCACCGTGGAGTATGGACCGTAACAACCACACCCATAATATGTGCAGCCAACAGAATAAGCTCCTGATAGGTGCCCAAACACATGTGTCTAGAAATACAGGTAAAATGTTCATAATAGGGAGAAGCTCCCTGTCCACATGCTTCATCTGACATTTGAACTCGGCCAGGGAAGTTCCGTTCACCAGGCGGACAAGCCTATACCCAAATCACTACAAGAACACCCTGACAATCAGAAACGTGTATGTGATACGACTACATGCCCTGGTGTTCTGCATATCCTCAGAGTGATTAACAATGCAGCTGGGGTCCACAGCAGTAGGCAATAGGGAATGTGTAATATGTAGTACCGCGTTTCTCACAGCAGGGGAATGGATGCCTGTGTTGTAAGTGAAGCGGTGAGGCGTATGTTGATGTAGCTAAGTACTATGTGTATGCATATCAATGAGGCAGAACAGCAACAGAATACTGTTTCCGGCATCCGTCCAACGTGAATGCAGTCCCGGTTTACCTACGACCACTGCAGATATCCCTGTAAAGTGCAATGAATGCGGTCGTGCTGTACACACAGTTAAATACGTAAAGGTGAACCGTGTGTTTCACACCAGTCCATAAACTAGACTACAGATATGTAAGTGTTACGGTCAGAAGTATGAAAGGCCGCACAAGCACACATATCTATTAAACAGATGTAACCCACAACATGTATATGCAAGTGCGCCTGTGCGTGTGTGATCCGCTCACAGCATAGTAAATGAATGCTGTTTCCCCCACGTTATATATATATATATATATATATATATATATATATGGCTCAAACCTGTTAACCCCGTAAAGTATGAAACCGGACAAAGCCATGCAAATTACTGGTACAAAAAGGGACAATCCCCTGATATGTGCCAGAACAAACATAGAAAGTGGATAGAATAACGGGTGTGTCAGTAGCATGGATTCTCTGAAGGGTATGCAGTTGTAACCTGAACTGCTTGCCAGTATTTCCCAACATAAGTCTTTAATGAAATGCCACTAAATTGCCAGATAGACACAAGGTTATGAAAAACACACCGAAGATAAAGAGGCAACCAGCTGTACATTCTGCGACAATCTGTACAGTGGAAAGGTATGGTATGGATATAGATATATGTGTATACACATAATCCACAGACGTAAACCAAAGCAAATTATGAAATGAGGACTGTACATGTATATATGTATACACAACAAACATATGTCCCGTAGATATGACATATGTACATAAATAGGCCACGGCATAGCTATTATGGGTAGACAAACAGACATGCACGAAAGGTGAATAAACCGCTGCTTTCCAAACCATTGGCCAGAAAGTGACAGTCCGGCAAGTTCTACACTTTAAACATGAATATAGGTGTCCATTGCAGGACCCCAAAAATTGATCCATATGTAGTGTCAACCGTCATTGACACAAAAGAAGTGACCTCAGAAAATACGATATAGCTGTACATGCAACAGTAGCAGGTGCAAGGGTAATAACACATGTGTCGATAGAATGTATGATGTACGAACTGATATCCGGAGAGTGGGGAGTGCTTATAAGTGTCTCCACACTTTAGTACCGCTCACATTAAACATGTGTAATGGGTACTGTGGAGGGGTGTCAGGTATGGGAATCATGGGTATGCAGAAATGGGCCTAGGTGTTGTTTGGCACAGATTCATTAGGTCCGCCCCGTGGGAGTGATGTGGGTATAGCACATGCCTATATTCACAATAATGGGGCAAACCATCCACTGGATATTGCGTAAACCATTGTGGGAATATGCAGGGCCCTATATCAGTGTCATGTAGGCGATTATCATGGATGGACATGCGTACGACCAAGATGGCAACCATACCTGGCAAACTGTCAGAATAAGACAGCTGCACTAAGGCATAGTACATGAAATACAAATAGGGACTATATTAGATATACCCCAGACAAAGTCAGAACGTTGATAGAATACTGACGTAGTCAGGAATACGAATGTTATGAGTGTTACTAATCATGACATAGAAATATCAGTCACTATTATCTAACCGCACAGTTCGTAATGCCTTGCCAGTAATTTACCAGAAAGGCACATTATTATGACAAATGTAACAAGAGCAAAGGTCAAACGTCAGGGCGTTTACCCATAATGTGTACAGGTGAGAGGTATGAAGGTAACCTGTCCAAAATACATGTACCGAACTAGTGATACTAGGTGGACAGGTGAGAAGAAAGACGTCAGGACAAATGACAAAACATGTACAAGTCATAAGCATGTACTCCGACAAATGTGAATGACAATGTATGCCCTGTGAAAGTCAATGTGGAAGGTTAATAGACTCAAAAGAAATGTGTCCCTCAGGGTGTCATGCAGTGTCACCGTTACAATGTCCAGTCCCCCATACTCGTATGTGAGCTCTGCCACTGACTGAAAGCGCAAATACCGGCGTACACATAAGGTACATGATAGAATAATAAGTGTGGATAAGCAGCTGTTGGCCTTTGTGAGGAATACAACCCCCTGGGTGGGTGTGTCCTGCAATATAAATGTAATGGCATCTGGCCTGTGATGCCGCCATACAGTGTGTGTATTGGTGTCAGAAAACTGATATCTTGTATCAGACACATACTCCGCAACTGTACAGATTTACGCAGAATGTGCAGAGTTTTGCCTCATATGTTTAGTGTGTTCCTCTTAAAATCAGTACCATTCTGGCAAATTCCTGAGAACTGAAGTCATTAAATAATGACAAACATGCGAGTTTAAGACACCAAATATGTCAGAAAAGTCATACTAATGCAAAACCTATTATTGTGTCAACTATCTACGTGTGTAAGAGCAATATTTAAATTCTGCCCCTATGTGTCCCACTATAAGTTAAGGCTTTGTCCAGATGTTTGCTCTAGGAGGTTGAGTGGTATGATCAGAAACAGATACATGTGTGAGGAAACAGCATTATCGACTGCAAGATAACTCAGAAGGTATGAAAAGTGCTGCAGTAGAACGTTCAGTACTGTCCGCAGGTATGTGCTGACATGTCAAATGACACAGCAGTCTACATGAAGTACCTATAGGGCTGTCACCTTTACAAATGATGATAGTGGGACATACCCACAGCCATGCACACAGCACAAATAGACATACACACAGCAAAACTAGGCCATGATACATGAAGCCTCCGGTGTGTACGAGTAGAGTGAGAGTACAGCAAGGATAGATGTCTGCCAAGCTATACAGCAAATGCCTGTAAGGGCATGTAACACCGCCCGTAACACGAACGTTGCACGGACAATGTTGGGATTTGCAACATACCCCATTGGTATGTGAAAGCTATGCAAATATGCAATACATGAAACAGTCAGCAGCTGTCCATGCAAGAGCAGAGTTATGTGCAGGAATTATATATATATATATGGATACAGACATATACACACAGACACACACAGACACACACACACACACACACACACACACACATGTGGCAGGGTTGTGAGCAGAACACGAACATAACCACTGTACCACACACATTACGCAGTGACAGAACGTGCAACCATGATTAGTAGATCACGGCAATCACACAGGCATACGTCTAGCCTGTAGACAGCGGCATCAAAGGCAAAGATGCCGCACAGATGTTATGGTGCGTGAATACTGTAAAAGCAATGTACTGTTGTCATGCAGCTGGAAACACACACACACACTTGGCAGAACTGGGAGTCAAACATACACCTAACTACCCTATCACACTACAGCATGACGCATTTACAGAACGTGCTACCGAAATTACTAAACACAGCAGTCCCACAGGCATTCTTCTAGGTGCGCGTCGACATCCGCAAAGGCAAAGACGTCAGCAGGATATATCTGTGGTGTGAAGCATCTAAAAGCAAAACCTGAGTCCCCAGGTGGACGGGAGCATGCGCGCACACACACACACACACACACACACACACACACACACTCACACACAAACTTGGCAGGGCTGGGAATCGAACTTACACCTACCTACCCTATCACACTACAGCATGACGCATTTACAGAATGCACTACCGAGATTACTAAACACAGCAGTCCCACAGGCATTCTTCTAGGTGCGTGTCAACATCCGCAAAGGCAAAGACGTCAGCAGGATATATCTGTGGTGTGAAGCATCTAAAAGCATAACCTGAGTCCGTAGGTGGACGGGAGCATGTGCACACACACACACACACACACACACACACTTGGCAGAACTGGGAATCGAACTTACACCTAACTACCCTATCACACTACAGCATGACGCATTTACAGAATGCGCTACCGAGATTACTAAACACAGCAGTTCCACAGGCATTCTGCTAGGTGCGTGTCGACATCCGCAATGGCAAAGACGTCAGCAGGATATATCTGTGGTGTGAAGATTCTAAAAGCATAACCTGAGTCCCCAGGCAGACGGGAGCATGCGCGCACACACACACACACACACACACACACACACACACACACACACACTTGGCAGGGCTGGGAATCAAACTTACACCTAACTACCCTATCACACTGCAGCATGACGCATTTACAGAACGCGCTACCAAGATTACTAAACACAGCAGTCCCACAGGCATTCTTCTAGGCGAGTGTCATCATCCGCAAATGCCAGGACGCCGGCAGGAATTATATAGAGAGTGTACGATCAGACATAGTACTGTCCCACGGTAGATGTACACAAACACACGGCAGTGGTGTACTTGGGGCAAGTACACATGTATGGCGCACTACAACAACAATACATAGACACAGTATGCACCACAGACAGTACACCCTTCAAGATAGTCACCCAGTGTGTACTCTGTAGGCATCCATCCTGACGTTGAATATGGAAATCTGTTGCTTGGATGACCACCATGGCAATACAGGATGTCAACGGCCATGCCCATGCACAGAGGGAAATCACCAACACAAGGTGACACTGGCCATGGCCGCACACCTGGTAATATATGTCAGTTCGGACTGTATTGTGTGTCGATCTACACAACGGCATACTGGGCATGCTCACACACTTAGCTGTTGCAAAGGGCCGTCTTGCATGCAGATGGAGTGTAAACACGGAAGGTCTCAGTTTGGACTGTACCGTGTGTCCATCTACACAACTGCATACATGGACTGTACTGTGTGTCCATCTACACAACAGCATACTGGGCATGCTCACACACTTAGCTGTTGCAAAGGGCTGTCGTGCATGCAGATGGAGTGTACACACAGAAGGCCACAATACAGAAGGGCACAGTAAGGTATAACTGTCCTCATGCACAGGGCGGTCACACACATGCAGTGACCTGTACACACTCAGCTGCCGTCACAGCTGTCACAGGTGCAGGTCACACACGTACACACTGCAGTGTACACTGTAGCTGTCAAGTCATCACCATGTCGTCAGTGCAGCAATACACAGCCTTACAGTACCACAACACCATGTGACACATGACCACTGGGCTGCACAGAGGTGTACACCAGCTGTGCAGAGTACACATGTACCAACAGGGATCCAACAGGTGTTATGCATTGCAACAATACCAGTATACATGAACAGGTCAGCTCAAGACATACCACGGCCCTTACACAGCTGTGACACATGACTGTTGCTGTACACCAATGAACACACGTCTGGATATGTCATACATGTGATTGTGTGGATGTGTGCATGGACTGCACACACAACGCATACATACATAGCATAGCCTTTGATGTACCACATGCATAAGAGTGGCCTAAGCAATGCTACGCACGCAAATGGAAGGTGGGTCCATGTCTGTTGAATGCTCACACTACAGGGGGTAGCAATGTTGACCGGGACACATACCCTTGTACTGGTCGCCTGTGACACCCGTGATATCATACCACAGTCCATGTGTTATGTATGTCAACACACATGTCCAACAATAGCAATGTATATAAACATGGCAACAGGAGGCACATGTGACATCTGTACTGTGCATGCAGCAACCATGCAAGTGCAGTGGCCGATGTCCATAACATAGTTGCACCTAACTACAACATGCAGTCGCAATGCAGCCCCATCATTGACACCTGTATACGGTGACATACAAACAGCACGTATGGAGGGATGTGTGTACATAAAGTGGTGAACCACCTGTGTAGATGTATGTGTGCAGGGGGTGGCTCACAGTTGTGTCACACACCATCCTATCATGCCATGTGCAAACAGTACTCTATGTCACTGTTACGTGATGGTGCTGACATAACGCAAACACAGCGGTCAGGTGTTACCAACTATATGTCACATGGCACCTGTAACACCTACAACCTCCCGTGTGCATATAGCAGCACAATTGCCAGACATAGCATTGGTACACATAATGCAATCAATACCGCTGCATGTCTATCAAACGTGTCATCATATGGCAGGTGTATCATTCCCAGCACTGCCATGTGTGTCCGAATGTGTGACCAGAGATGCCACATATTGTGGGGATTATGTCCCAGTTGTTACACATCCCTGTACACCGTTGTAGAGAACTGTACATACGTCAGTGTGGGAAGCATGACGTCAGCCGGTGTGGTGCATCACACATGTCGGCTGTCCGTATACACATGTGTGGTCACCACAGTGTGTGTGTGTATGTATGTATGCAGACCTCCCAACCATTCCGAATTACTCGGTTTTTACCGAGTTTTGGGGTCCAAATGAAGGGGTGCCACGATTCCCGAGTGGCACCCCTTCATTTCTGATTTTATTCTTTTTGTTTTCTAAATTTTTTAAAATATCCCGCTGTTGGAGCTGACGTCATCACGTGCGCAATGACGTCAGTGCCGTCAGGCTACCAGCCAGTCGGAATTGAGCTCAAGGAGCTCGCGTCATCATTTCCGGCTGGCTGGCCGTTCACATCATCATTTCCGGCGGTTAAGTTAACGGCGGGATTAATGGCAGCAGCATGGGGAACAGGAGCCCACCAGGATTAATGGCAGCAGCGAGACCACGGAGCAGACAGCAGCAACATGAGGAAGGGATTAATGGCAGCAGCGAGCCCAGCAACATGAGGGGAAAGGAACAGAATGGGAGCCGGGCCGGGGAATGGAGCACTACTCAGGGAGTGGGAGCGGACAGCAGCAACATGAGGAAGGGATTAATGGCAACAGCGAGCCCAGCAACATGAGGGGAAAGGAACAGAATGGGAGCCGGGCCGGGGAATGAAGCACTACTCAGGGAGCGGACAGCAGCAACATGAGGAAAGCCAGGGAATGGAGCACTACTCAGGGTAAGGTTACCAGACTGTGTGTGTGTTGTTCTAAATATCAGCAGTATAAAGAAACAATAGTAAAGTAATGCTGAATTATTGTGTTTAGCAGAAATGATGTGCAGCAGTAACCATTGTAATATGGAGTATCTGGAGAGGAAGTCTGATATGAGTGACAATGTCAGTAGTGATTGTGAAGTTATTCTTCATGTCTAGCTGAACATCACCATGAGAAAATGAGGAAAGCTCTGTTCTAGAGTCACATCTATCTATACATGGGAGAAGAGAAGTGCAGAATGTCTACAAATCCAAAAAAACAAGAGATCTTCCTGAAATTAGAAAAGGAAGGACTGAGTTATAGTTGTAGTTTCTATGGAAGGAGAAAGAACACTAGTTATGTGTAGAAGGACATCACTGACACTTCTAGGTGCAGATTATCAGAAACAGACCTAAGAGGTAAATTATATTGATAGCACCCAAAAGAGTGTAATGGAATCTCCTAGCAGCCAACCCAAACACCAAATATAATAAAACATGAATATAGGTGGTGCTAAGAAGATGGAAATCAGCGAATACTTAGTAACATAAAAGATAAAAAAAGTATCTGCTTTCAGTTTCACACATATTTCACATGATACTTCATCCAGTAACTGTGGTATGTAATGAATCCACAATTAAACAAACATAACAATCAGTTTTGAGAAAACTCTTTAAATTAACACTGGTGTTTAAACAACTTAACTTATGAGTCATCAAAGTAGACTTTTTTCAACTTACTGTTTTTCAAAAGATAAATTCTTAAAATGGCAAGTCAAAAACCTAAAATACACACACAATTTTTTGACGGGGGTTCAGTTCCCCATGTGGGGAACTCTGCCCTTCACTCACCCCTAAATTGTATATAAGAACTCCACCGTTGCAGCACAGGAAGAAAAAGACAACACCCTTCAAAAATGCATCACCAGCTTACAGCAGTCAATACATTGCAGTATAATTCACTGTGTGATTATATTTTCACACTATGGCAACCAGGGGCGGCCCGTGCTATTGGACTGCAGCCCCCTCAACTGTAAAGTGAAGAAATAAAATTGACAGGCAGGGTCTGGGGGAAAATCTCGCAATGGGCAGGGTCTGGTGTGGATTTGCACAGGGTTTCATATTGCATGTGTGTGTGTTTGTGTGTGTGTGTGAAAATGCCCCCATATAATACACTTGGTGGCTAGAGGTATTCAGGCTCAAACCCTGTATCACTAGTACAGGGTAAAAAGAGCCTACTATCCCTAGCCACCACCATTTCTGAGTGAGCTGAGAGAGCTATGGTGAGAAGTAAGAACACTTTTTTTTTTTTTTGTGCTAAGAGTTTAGAGCTATGATATGAAGTGAGCACACAATTTGTATCCCCCTATTGTAATTTGTATTCCCCTATTGTTTTTTTGTGCTAACAGTTCAGAGATATGGTGAGTGAGAAGTGAGGACTGAATTTGTATTCCCCCCATTATTGGCTTTGTTGTTTGTCCATATTTTTTGTGTTGAGGTTAAGAGCTATGTTGAGAAGTGAGAAATGAATTCACTAAATGATGGCTATTAAGTTTCAGTCTTCCTATTTTTCAGGCAGCTGCTGATGTGGGATAGTGGTATGTTGTTCTGAATGTAGTACATGGAGTCCTGGGTTCAAAACCTGCCAGTGAAATGCATGATGGTAGCACATTTTATTCTAGCAACTTTACAAAATTATACAAGCAATGTTTAAAATGTGTCCCTGGTTTTTGACCTTTTGTTCCCCTCCCCCCAAAAAAATGAAATTGAAAATAAGTGCGAAACACTGTGCAAGATGCCTATGGCTTACACTACTGTCATTCTATTTATAGTGTGGGTGTGGAAGCAGACTTTTATGATGGAAAAGTTCTGAATTGGGCAGTTTTGTCATTATTGGTTCATGTGTTTTGTTTAATTGCCTGCAGTACAGATTACTGTTAAAATGTTCGAACAATAAATTTAAAATGTGCTCTAACATTATGTGTTGTATTATACAAGGAAGGAATATAATTTAATAAAGTCAGGAAGGTGTATAAAGAAAAGAACACATGTATGTTTCTTGTTTTGTGTGCAAGGGGCCAATGATTTGAAAACAGCCCAAACCCCAAAGGTAATCTTTATCCATCACTGGCCAGATGCATTTTCTTTGGATATGGTGTGGGTTTCAATGCTGTTTCAATGAATGTGAGTTTCAAGGGCAAAGTTTAATGTCAAGCCTATTTTCATTGTGAGACAGTATTGCTTTGTTTACCAGATGATGTCTCTTAGTGTTTCTGCATTGTTGTGCCGTAAAATGTAAAAATAAAATTCAAATCATTGTAGAAGTAAACAGTAAAGCAGTATGCATACATTAGTGTTTATGGTAAATGGGGCAAAATAGCCAGGTAACAGGACACTGGAATGGCTGCAGGGGGACTCTGGTCTGGTGCCATGTTTTGGTTGTCTGTTCTTCAATTTGCGTTCGAAAGTTGGTATCCCATAATTCCATTGGAGTGGGTGGGGTTACATAATTATGTATGCAAATTAGATGTTAATCAGCGTACAGATTTGTACCTATTTTTCACGGGCCTTGTCCAGATTTTTGATGTTTCCAGGTTGAGAGGTATGTATGTATGTCTGGTGCTTGGTGTGAGGGTGTATGCTAATATACAGTGAGAAATGATCACTAACCCCACGTGGTGACTAACCCGTAATGGTGATGCAGTGCACTACCCTGTTGACGCCATAGGTCCCAGCCATACTGGCTACCTGTGCATGTTCCTTCTCTGTGACACGTCGTGTGGGTGCATAGTACTGTGAGGGTGATGACCACATAGGCAAGGGTCCCCACCTCAACACTATGGGGTGTGCATTATAGTGGTGTACACCCCGTGAATGTGGCAATGTTCCCGTACTGTTACAGGGTCCTACTGCTACACAGTGTGGCCTCCAGCTAACAAGTGACACCTCACATCATCATTGGCCAGACTGCTGTGTACAACCCCTGCACCATGTCACCATACCTGTAATGTGTCCTGCTATGTATGTCACGTCTCTGTCCAGTGTAGCCTGTGGCACTGACCACATGCATCAGGTGCAGTATATGTGCGGACATCTGTGTCATGTTGGTGTTTCCAACAGTCAGGTTGAGGGCACATGTAGCATGCTGATATTGCCAGACGTGCCTGTGAGTAATCCACAGTTACACGTGGGGGACTGCAAACACTGCTACCTGTAGGCACATGCAAGTACACCATAGGAGGGAACCAGGGTATCACATCCAACATGGTGCTACAGATGTAACCGAGACACATACTGTGAACACATCACAATGCATGCTGCACCTGAACTACATGGTATGACCGGTGCATGTCGACAGTACACAACCTATGTCACATACACATCTCTCAGTATTCACACACATCCACTGCAACATACACATCCCTCACTATGCATACACAAGTAATATTACATACACCTCTCACTATTCTGTTCACCCTGTGCATCAGAATATTTGAGCATATCCCTGCACTGATGGTGTGGATGACAGGGATGTGGCACAGGCTTCATCATATGCACAGGGTGATATATTTGCCAGGGGCATAGGCTGCACCAATGGATGACATCATGTGTGTGTGTAAGGGCTGGTTATCAGAATGCATGTGGATGTTGTGGAGCCCTACAGTTGTGTTTGCTGTGTGCATGTATGTGTGTACACAGTTCTGCCATTTGTGAGGCCTACACGGGTATAATTGACAGCTCCAGATTGTACAGACCAGGTTGTACAGCTCACTGTGTCCATCCACGGCCACGTGACCTGTGCTTGCCTGGGGTTGCACGGGCACTAACAGGTGGAGGTACAGAGTGGCTACTGTCCGATGACACATGTCCGCTGGAACCGTGTCCCCACTGAGAACATCCAGGGCCACGTCCACGTGGCCTGCTGTGCCCTGGTGTGGACAGCGCAGCACCAGCTGCACTGCTACTGCTACCGGCACTATGGGAGCGGGCATGTGAGGTGGCACGCTCACGTCGACCTACACTAGGTGGTGTTGCTGGCCTACGTCCACGTGGCCTACGCCTCACTCCTACCAGATGTTCCAGCACAGACAGCTCACGCTCGCGGATTGCCATGCCACAGTAAAGGATTCCGACCATGTCACCCAATCGCCTATCCAGAACATCAGCAATCTGCTGTTGAGCATTTGCCAATGCCTGGATGTTGTCATTTAGGGTATGGATAGCAGCCCTCTGCAGCCTCTGCCCTTCTCTGTTCTGCTGTTCAGCACGTGCCTGTGCCGCCATTACAGTCTGGAACATGCGTCTGGTGATACCAGCTGCTGCGCTCTGTCCTGCAGGTGCATGTCTGCCAGAGGTCCTCCTATGAGCAGCACCGGCCACATGCCTGTGTGGCACATCTTCAGTCATTACACTGACACCATGGTGTGTAGACACACCTTCTGTAGCCACCACACGTTCCTGTTCCACGCTAACAGACGCTGACTGTCCTTCCTCTATGGCCACTGGTGATGCGGTATGTGTTGGCAGCAGAACTGTGTGCGGGGAAGAGGGGGACATAGCTGGGATGGTAACCATTGGCACAGATTCAGCCCCTGACAATCCTGCCTGTACCTCATGCATATGTTCATCACTGCTAGTATCTGTGGGGACACTAACATCAGATGGACCGCAGGAGGATAATGCACCTATACCACCTGTGAATGCAAAGAAATACTGTAAAGTACAATAGACACAGACACACAGACACACACAGACACACACAGACACAGACACACACAGACACAGACGCAGACACACACAGACACAGACACACACAGACACACACAGACACACACCCACAGAAACACAGTCACAGAGACACAGACACACATACACAGACACACACACACAGACACACACACACACACACACACACACACACACACACACACACACAGACACACACACACACACACACACACACACACACCATGCATGTGATTTGACAGATGGCATGCAGCATGCCTGTGATACAGCAGAGGGCATGCAGCTCAGACATTGATAGTGTTAGTAAGCATACCTCCCTGGGGTGCACACTACAGCAAGCAGGTGTCATATCAGTAGCCATGCAGTTCACACAATCATGGTAGTATGCATGCATCCCCGTGATACACCATGTGGCCCAGAACAGGATAACAGTACACATGGCTGACGTGACCTTGACATGTAATCTGCTGACATGTGCATTAACATGCATACATGTCTGACACAATGGTGTCCTGACACGTGTACAGCATCATAATGGGCTTCACATTGCAGTATTGTCTGTATGCCCTACAGATAGAATGCATGTTTAGCAAATGTGCATGAGCATGGGAGGGTAGTGTGAGCTGTCTACATTGCTATACAGTGTGAAGTACAGACACTGTGCCATTGCATGGCATCATGAGGCATCTATATTGCTGTAGAATGCATAATATGTGCACATTGCATAGCCATAACTGCATGCTATGACACAGTCGTGATGTTCAACAGATCATATATGGTTGACTTCAGTGACACCTCCAATAGCTGTGCACAGGCTTTTAGGATGTCCACTGTACCACATCAACTGTATAATCGGTCAACTAAGGCTATAATTGGACCATGTGTGGACAATGTGCAACAGGGTGTATACACATCCCATCTACTGTGTGGCTACATGTCTCTGGCCATCCCCCATGGCCATGTGTGCACATGTGTTGGCCAAATGTGTGTGATGGCCATCTATCTCACATGTCTGTGTTGTCCCATATGACATGCACCCATAGATGTCAGATATGTCACAATACACAGGGCTATGCAGACAATGGCTTGTATGTTTGGTATGTGGGGTATAGGTCATGCGATAGTGTGACAATATTGCAGACAGAACACTACGTGTCTGGGACATGTCAGGTGGCACATCACAATGTGTGCACCCAATGCAGGGGCATATGACACAATGGTGACACCTGTGGGCTGCCCATATCACAGCTCACTGTGTGGTACTGTGTGTGTACCACACATGTTGTTCCAATGCATACTACATATGCCTCCATTGTAGAACACCTCCACCACTGTATGCACAGCTGACCACACATGTCGCAATGACAAGTACTGTGGTTTCAAGTCGGTGTATCATTTCATTTGTATATATTGCACATGGGTGGCCTGTGTGAATGATGGGTGATGTGACCTGTATATCGTGACTGGAACAAACATCAAGTGTGCAAGTGTTAACTGGCCACATGGCAAATAGATCTACACTGTAACATGCCTGATACTGCTGACAGTCTCACCTGCAACGGACTCATGTCTGTGTGGCACGCCAGAGGTACCTGTATAGGGGTGACACAGCAGTATGAACATTATCCATGACTGTATGACAGCCACAGGTTGCACTGTGCATGTTAACACATTCACCTGTGTAATAGCATATAGTATGCACATGTGTGCATACACAGAGTAGCATACTGTAGTATGCAGCATGTGTGTCCACATACCTTGCATATGTTGTTACTTTACATAATGTACAGGGACACATGCAACTAAGTGGGATATAATAGCCATATGTGCAGTACTGACTTACCAGGCAACTCCAGGTTCATTGGTTGGGAGACACCCACCTCCACGATGGCAGCTAGTGTTTGCGGATGCTGTTCCCTGGGTGTCCCCAGACTGGCCAGTAGCTCCTCGGTGTATGTGAGTGGGGGCTGGGTTGGTGGCCCACCACCTGTTCCACCTTGTTCCCTTGTGATTGCAGTGGCACACTGTTTTGCATGTCGTATCAAGTCCATGCAGTGTCTGCGCACCTGCTGGTAGGTGCGGTTATGGCCACCCACATCGTTCGCCCTCCTGCATAGATCCTTCCACAGGTCATCCTGCTGCTGGGCATGCTGTGGCACATGGCTGAACAACAAGTCATAGTTCTCATGGAGCTGTGGGATGAGGACATCATCATCCTGGCGGCTGTATGCTGGAAGGTGTGTACGGGGCATTATCTGTAAGACATAATGATGGTGACAGGTCACAGTTTCAGAGATGTACAGAGATACTGCTGCACACACATTTCTATGACATCTACTACATCTGCACAGTTATCTTTGCAAAGCATAATGACACTGACATGACTGACGTGTTTGTGTCACACACATGTCACACCCATTATGCATTGGATGTCATCACCATATATGTGTGTCACCTCATTACAGTGTTCATACTCCATGTGAATTCTGTCTTGCTGTGGGCATGTCTATTTGCCTGCACTTGTGTTCTTACCTATCTGCACATGCCTGGATGTGTCCACGGTAATGCTGTTGACCTTGATGCTGTGTATATGTCACATATCAACACAGACACAGCCGTAATGGACTTGAGCAGTGACAATGCACACATACGCATGGACACCTGTACATACATGTGTTTTGCCATATACATCTACACAGCACTGTACAACTGTTCCACATCCTGCCACGGATAGCCTGTGTTGCACATGTGATAGACATGGGACAATGGTTAGTCAGACATCATTCGCAGGGATGGTTATCAACCATAGCATGTGCGGGCATGGTTTCCAAGCTGTAACAGACAGTCATTATGCCACTGCAAGGTGCATCAGTGCCACATTACTGATCCAATCAGTTGATAGTACATCTACCATGCGGCCATCACACCATGTATGACTGGGATGACATGTGCAGCTTTGATGGACAGGGTTGCATGGTATGGTGGGAGTATGTCACATATATGGCACAGGGATCTGTCCAGCCTGTGGCGATCCTAGTATTAGGACGGTGACTGTCCATGACATATGTCTTACAGATCAGGATATGGACATCTAGCATGTCCATCATCATGGTGTAGCAAATGTCTTTCTGCAAGGTAGACAGCATGCTGCATAGTGGAGGTGAGGATTGTGAAGGCTGGTATCGCCCATCCCCGCATGGCCATTACCCCTTAAAGGTGGTATGTGATCCAATATTGGTCACCACAGTGCTGTATATGCCTGTCCAGTGATCTCGGTGCTCATGGATGGCACCCTGACATGACATGGGTACCACATATGACTACCTAAGGGGCCTGGAGACGTCACCAAGTCAGGGGTTGCACTGCACAGCACCATCCCTTACACAGTGTCCATAATGTTGACCAGAGCCTAGGTAGTAGTTAATGGGTACAGGGATGTTCACCTAGCGGTGACAATGCTGGTATCATCCATCAGACTGTGCACATATGTCACACACCTCACCCACACAGCCCATTCTGTATGTTGTTCACAACACTGACACAGCTTTACTCATAGGTCATGGCCACTCACAGCCTTACATACACAGATGCCTAACATTTGTCTGTGTGATATGGGCTACAATGAGGGTGGAGTACAACACATTAACCCTGTTCTACTGTAGCTGGCACTGGTGTGATGTGCACATGTCACTCTTGCACCTTTTGTAGTTGTGAGTCTGTCAACAGGCCACTGGTGGAACACTCCTGTGACATACAAAGGTATTTGTAATCAAACATCCGTGCTGTCTTGTACATCTGTACTGCTAACATCTACAGTGATAATGGTTCATGGACATGCACACCATACTCAGCAAGGTTATAGTGTAGTGCCACCCATAATGACTGTCATCACCACTTGTGGGTTGATATTATCCAACACCCTATCTGTATTGTATGGTCATGCTAGGCACTTGTTCAGAACTTGTGAGCATGTCATGAGCTACTGATTAATATAGCACCCATTCCACACCATTTCCCACAGGTACACTGGCTGTCCTACACTTCCAAGCTTGCTTATGGTACAACAGCTGTTGTACACACGTAACGCACATATCCTGTGGGACATGGTTGTATATACAGGCATGTCCAACTGTCACGTACCAGTGCTACTGCCTGTCTATATGATGGATATGTCGTACATGTGGCAATAGAGCAATTGTCTCATGTACACATTCAATGCTCACCTCCCAACATACGACACTACAGCCTGTGGGGGATGCACTTCTGCAGCCGTGCTGGGGGCATAGCTCTCAAGTGTACCTCATTACGAGGAACGTACCTCATTTGGGGTCTTAAAAAGTGCATGTTCCTCAAGGTTCCACATTGAAAGGGTCTGTCACACATTCATTGTTCGAAATTGTTTAACTGCTAGCCATGGCTAAATAGATGGGAATCATATTAATTCATTGGAATATATTTTTTATACGTAAAACCAGCCTATTTTAGCCATCATATGCCCTTCCTAGTTGAAGCTGTTAGTAAGCCAGTAGTAAGTGTTCCACGTTTATTCCATTTGTCACACATTATGAGGGCTAATGTTCCTCATTTTGGGGACAGGAGGTTGACAGCTATGGCTGGGGGTATTGCTGTCACCAACCCTGACTGCACCTGACAGTCATGTGGGGATGTGTAACATTCGCAACACACCCCACCCATCACATAGTCTCACATGATCTCCACCACAGGCCACACCTATGAGGACAACGTGTGCAGTACGTCTCCATACTCTGTGTAGGCACCAGAGGTAGCCCCCATCATGGAAAACAACATCACCAACTTATAGCCCACAGACTCATGTGTGCCCATCACATACAGCCAATAGGGAGTTATAACATTCACAACACACCAGTCATAGGTGACTCTGTAGGAAGTCACACTGCAGTTCCACACAGCAGGCTACACAAGGCGATAGTCGCTTACATCTTGCTGTTGGGTAACTGGTTCTGCAACATAACATATGCACCCATGCCACACCTCACCAGGTATGATGTGACTGTCATTCTCCATGTTAGTGTGACTGCCCTGAGATGCCACTTCACAGACTACGTGTGCAGGGACATGCAATAGCTCACCAGTCTTATAGCCCTGAGGGTGTGGGCCAAGCCCTGGGGAGCATTATGCATTTGTCCGGACATGATACCACTGTACAATGACTGAATGTGTCACTTCAACAGTTGCCTATGCTCCTATTGTCATTCCACAGGCATCTGGTATCTGTCCACTTTGACTGACCTGGTCAAACACAATGCTGTGGTACAGATGACTTGCACCTGTCAGCCCTGGGAGTACAGCTCACATGTAAGGCTGTTGCTGCTTCTATACTGCCTGTCTTGAACAGTTTCCAATAACAGTCACCGGCAGAACGGGAACTGGCAAGCACGACATGGGGTCATGTGAGACAATGCTTGCATCTTCCTCTGTGACACACGCAGGCAAGGCACACCTTGTAATGCACCACTCCAATATCTCTGCAGTGACTGGGACCTGCCTCTAGGCTCTGCAGAGCACACCTGCAATGACAGGTTATAGACAGACCACACCTTTCAGGCACATACCTGGACCGGCACACCCACAGCTGAGGGGTTACCATATCCCACTATGTTGTGCACACATCCTGGCTAGTTAAGCACAATGCATCAGAGGTGCTCCACGTGCACCTAACTGTGTCCGGGACCGCTATACACATTGTAACAATCTACAGATTAAACATCATACCCCACGGTTAACATACCTCATTTGTTGGTATATTGGACAGTGGGGCTCAGACAGCTACTACTGATGTGTGACTGGCACTACCCCACACTTAACTGGGATAGCCACTCATGTACCGACACATCCATGAGTCATAACCTCCACTCTGCTGGATCAACCCATACACACCACCTCCAAGACCAAAATTAACCTTGACATGAACACTACCACCATGTGACTGGTGTTAAACACCTGGGATTATCCCCTCATTGGTGGATTCCGAACATATGCTAATCAACCTTGTTAGCCACATCCCGGCACCACACCCATCACAGCATACACAGTACATGAGTATTACAACATCTACTACAGACGTCTTCTGACAGCGGTTGTTAACGTCATGACACCCATGCAGATGGATGATGCACATACAAATGCTGAAACATACCCAATGCACTTCATTAGCATGTACACAACTGCATGGATCATGCTATTCCACACAGAGCCATGTTGGTGCACACCAGATAACAGATGCCACTCTGGTGGTCATGTTCCATGGACATATGATGTACAACAACAGGTGTAGGCTGTTGCACAGTGGTGTACATTCCCATGGGTGGGGTAGCTCACTGGTCAGCCTTGGTAGGGCCACAGGATCCCTCATCACATACTCCAAGACTAGCTACGTAAACATTACTGCGACACATTCCGGGGTGTACCATCAGGCATTATGGTGGTATGTCAGTAGTCGATGGCAACACCCACATCTGCTGTCACATACAACAGTCACTCAGGAACAATACAGACCCAGGTGATGTTGGCAACATGCTGGAGGATGGATTCAATGCTAACATTATACCCTGTCACTCACTACAGGGCCACAATCCATACAGGAACATTGTGGTGTTCCTGTGGTCACACCTACACAGTACTAACCTGCACTCTATATGTCCTGGGACACTGGCCCATGTCACCTTCCAACGTCCCAGGCTGTGATGTCCACAAACCTCTGAACGACATGTCTCCCCACTAGGCCACCATATTCAGTAATAGCCTTGTTTCAGACATTGTAGCCCCTGAATGGCACACAGCAGCATTTATCACACTACACACAGGTGGCACCACAATGCACGAGTGGGACTATAGTCCTACACACCTGACTGGACTGTTCTGCATGGCTATGGGGCACATCATCAAGGACGTCATTCACAGAGACATTGTTGGGCTCCCGTCCTTTGATGCCACCCAGGTTGGGCTTATTAGGGCCAGAGCATGGCCCCTACACCTGGTGGACTCCTTTCATACAGTTACCAGGGCAGTTGCTGATGGTACGGGTGTCCACACATCCTACATTGTCCTCTCATTGCCTTTCAGCACCACTCTCGATTCTGGTATTGACAACATACACATCCACCTGCACATCGTACCCTATGTCTCAGGATGTTATGCAATGTGGCTCATGGACAGGACACACAGAGTGAGGCCAGCATACCATAGTACCTACTGCATGTCAGTTACATTTGGCATACCACAGTCCTCAGTCATAGGGCCCCTCATGTTCAGTATATGCTTCCCTGCAGTACAGGCTAGCACAGGGGACTTTCCCTGCCTAGCTTTACAAACCCCTGCATACAAAGTGCCATGATTGCTCCACCAGCTGATACTGACTCCATCCATACGGGTGTCACTGTGACAGATACCTGATATGACTATCATGGCGTCAAGCTGCATGACACAAGGTGCATGAACATCACCTTTGCATTACACCATTCACCCACTGACTATCACATGGGTGGTAGTCCCCTACATACATATCACATTGTACATGTTTGCAGTACACACATATGTCGCACACACTCCTGTGGTTACCGTATTGCCACTGTGGCGTGGATATCCTTCTACGTGGCCACACTTATCTGTACTGGGTGTGTAGCTGGTACATAGGCACCCATTGTACCTCTGAACTCAAGACTTCTACACACATTCAAGGGTACACCACCCCATTTAGGGTGTACCTTACACAACAGCTACAGCTTTACATACCACAACATTAACACACCATGACGTTTACTGAGCTCTGACAGTTTAAGTATGCGGCTGCACTACGGACACCACATCTGTACATATTTGCATACTACATAGTCAGGAGTGACCTCTGCTGATCAGACAGGGCCCATGTCCACAACATTATTAATGGATATACTCCTCATACGCGACATAAGCAAAAGCCACTGTGAGCAACATGCTCATGGATATGTGCACACACGCCACAATGAGTGTGATGTGCTTGAGGGTTACATTCCCAAACCGGACACTCACCATGCTTTGGAACATGAGTCCTATGTACATCACGCAGGGACACTCAGTAGCACTGTTCATGTGATACCTCCCTTGGTGGTTGGGAGACACATGTAAGCCTGGGATCACTGCAGTGGCTGTACTGTGCAGAGGTGCAGGTGACAAATGGCTCTGCTGTTCACAGGACACTACCCTAGAGAGGTGCCACTGGTGTGAACACTGTAGTTGTGCTTACACATGGACTTGCCAGACTGCATAGTACCCCACTATGCACCTGTGAAGCTATTACAGGTCCTTTGTGCATGGTTACTTGGTAGCCCTTCCATTTAGATTAGCTATCATGCTATTACAATGTCCCATGCCTACAAGCCATATGTATCCTGTTATTGTACTTGCCAATAGACGATACCTTTGGTATGCATGATATGCCTGTTATGCTGTGTAGAATATCTGTCATATCTACCTACAATACTATACATTTCACATATTTCACATAGTATCCCATAAAGCAAAGCATACTTGCACAGCGGGACCACCTTAGATATGTCATTGACGTTATATGCCCATACACATGCGTGCTGTGACAGTATATCAACATATACTATCCCCTGCTATGGCACATACTTGTTGGACATACCCTACCACTGACGGCGGGTTGTATGAAATTGTTCTGTTTAAAGCCCTCATGTAGCATTCCTTGTGGTGTCTGTGATGTGTACCTTGTGGCCCACTGCTGGACGCACAGTTTCTACAAGCGTTAGTATGCTCAGCAAGACATCATTACATAAATACCTTTTCCCACTTTATGCATTGAGGACACATTTAATTAATGCAAACCAGGCTATACATACAGTAAAACTAATTAATACAGATCATGCTATACATAACCTTACATATCGGTGTTCTACATACCTTGTTATCGTTACGGAGTTTCGTCTCTATCTCTCTCACAGTGTTTCAACTGGTATTCGGTATGAGCATATGGTTTGAATGTCTGGCAAGTCATCCTTATATACGTCGATACCTATAACATGTGGTTTCATTCCGCCAATTGGTGTTCCTGAGTGACTAATTACTTGCATATCAGCTGGGCAGCTACTCCATTCGCCAATTACGTGGCAACAGTGAGGTATAATTGAACTCTCCGCTTGGGCGTTGCCTATTTGCCCTACCTTCAGGGAGATGGTCTGTATTGTGTTTTGTTATGTGTAATTGCAACTGCTATGCATGGAGACAAGTATACTTTGGATTAATGTCCCCCGTGGATTGTGTGTGACAGCTAGAGTATGTGGTTCAACATGTGGATGTACCTGTCATCCCAACTTCTGATAATGGACTATTGCAAACAAAACCTGTAACATGGCTGTTTGTTCCATTATACAACGCCTGCAATTTTGCATGATGCCTTTAATTGTGTCTCTCACACGGTATGTTGAGGGTTCGGCAGATGTAATTGACTGACTGGATGTTTGTGCTGCTATTACAGTCTGTATTGCTTTAGTTTCTAGTGTGGGGGATGTCGGTGGGTGTACGTAGCATATACAGGTTTGTGGGGCTTGCATTTCTACATATTCCATATATATGTGTGTGGGCTCCATCCCTAATTAGAGAGCTAACAGTTAGTAGACTTATGTTACGGGATTGTACATTGGGCCGTTGTTAATTGGTTTCTATATTGTCTGCAGGTGAGGTTGCTACTTATATACCTCCGGAATTGCAGCGATATATCAAGGGATATGTGTAAGTGACAGCTATCCCTTGTATTTCTGTCCCAGATATTTGCAGTCATTGCGGTTGTGTTGGTAAAAGAACCTGTTTGCCATGGGTTGCCACCTTTTCATATGGTCATTGTTGGACACTTGTGGGACACACAGCGGTGTTTACAGGCCAACACGTAGCCACGGTCAGTACACAGGTTAGCACATACTTTTATCCTCAAAACATACCTATTGTTGTGGGACTTTGGCTACTTATCATATTGCATGTAACATTTACATTTCTTACATGCAGGCATAACTATTAAATACGACTATTACATTATATATGGGAAATATTAATGTCCTAATATCTCGGACATTTGCCCTTTGTACTGTTTTATGTCAGGACACACCTGCCCAGGGTGGGGCTGTCCCTCCTACTGTGGGACAGGTGGTAACCATATGCCTATGGCTAGCTATACTCACACCTACTGTACTGATCTACCTCTGACTTGGCACTAACAGACACATGTTGCGGACACACACACACATTACAGTCACATGGAGATGCACACGGCACCCTCAATGCACACATACACAGACTACGGCACTCACAAACACAGTTGAACACAGTACCTACGTGGACCGCAACACCGCCAGCAGTGACTAAATGTCCCTTCATATCATCATACTATTACTCGCGACTGTACTGTTCCAGTACTGAGTTCTATCGGTCTTTCAGTCTCGTGGTTACGCATGTTGGTATGTTACACATTCCATAGTTGGCGGTATCCTATTTATTTGTACCTCCAAGGTGTTATGAATGTTATTGACCTATCTATATATATTTGCAGATATCGCTGAATCCATCTATATCAACATATATCACTCTATTGCCCTTTCTATCTGTATTATATATATGCATATGTGCACATATATATATATATATATCTAGATATATATATATATATATATATATATATATATATATATATATATATATATATATATAGATATATATATATCTGGCAGGGAACATGACAGGAACACAGCACCACCATATGCTGATAGGCTCATGTACTGTTCAGGTGTTGACATTCCGTGTTCTACTAGCTGTTGTGTATACAATGTTTGAGGGCTGCCTATGTAGGAGTGACACATTGGACCACCTATACATTACTATTTACAGGTGGTCATGTTTGTGTGCCATCCATTTTACTGTGTGTGCAGGTGGAGAGGTGTCAGTCCATAGGGGCCTACACTGTCAGAGTATGTGCTATACGTTCCCTCTTTGCCAAGGCATAGGCATATTGGGCATGCCTCCATCTGCCTAATGGGGCTGGCACAGTGTGTTCATGGTCTGAATCCCTCTGTGCCTGTAATGGCCTTGGCGATTGCGGTGGGCTATGCGGGCCTTCACCATTTTGTCCCTGCTTCCGCTGCTTCCGCAGGATCATATTATGTAGCATGGCACATACTATGATGGTGTGGGCACACATGCCTGGAGAGTACTGCAAGGCTCCACCAGATGTATCCAAGCACCGGAACTGTGATTTCAGCATCCCAAACACACGCTCTATGATGATTCTGGTTTGTGCGTGTGCCTCATTATGGCGTTCTTGCATGGGTGTGTGTGCATTTCTGATGGGAGTCATCATCCACGGCTCCAGTGCATAGCCAGCATCCCCCACAAGATGGCCATGTGGGATGTCCCTCCTGACAAATACCTGATACAGCTGTGAGGCATGCCAGATATGGGAGTCATGGTAGCTTCCTGGGCTGCCAGCACACACATCCATGATAATGCCCTGGACATTGCACATGACCTGGCAGTTGATGGAGTGGAATCCCTTGTGGTTTATGTAGCGCCTACCATGCTCACCGGGTGGTGACTTGATTTGTATGTGCGTGCAGTCTATCGCACCCAGTACCTCCGGGTAGTGTGCCACACGGTGGAAGTGGTGCATATTGCTGGCCAACTCCTCCTGAGTTCGGGGGAAGTATATCTGCTCATTGGCATGTGGTAACATGGCATCCAGGAACTGGTGTAGTACCCTGGATGCTGATGCCTGTGAGATCCCCATTATATTTCCAGTTGGCCTTTGAAAGGTACCTGTGGCCAGTATTCGCACGCTTACACATACCTTCGTGTCCACTGGGATGGGTTCCCCTCTGTTGTTTCTGGTTCTCAGGCGTGGCCGGCACAGCTCCACTATTTGCTGTAAGATGTCCCTGTCCACTCTGTAACACTCTACTATCTCCAGGTCATGTAGCCCCTGGTAGGTTACCCTTGGTCTGAACACTCTCCTTCTCCTCCGAGGCCTGCGGTGGTTGTCGGCATCATCCTCCACAACACCATCAGTCTCTAACACATGCTGATGAATCACAGCTATGGCAGCTCCCAACATGTGCATTTTAAAAGTTCCCCGTGTGTTTACACCTATGGTGCAGTGTTTGGGAATACACAGGTGTGTGTAGGGTGCTTTCACACTTTATACTATTGTGCTGTGAACACCGATGATGTCATAGGGTGTGTATGTATGATCGTAGCTACAGGGTATCTTATGTGTTTTACTACCGGAACTATTATTGTGGTGCCTTTGGTGTTGAATTACATTTGGCTGCCGTGGATTACCTCTTGACCTTCCCTTTACATTTCTGCACGTTGCACCTACCATTTTCTGGCATGCATCCAGCAGCCTACTTTCATTTGTACTTTCCTGGACCTGGCGTATCTTGCGTTATGTGTGCTACTGCCGGTCTGCTGTCAGTTTGCTTTGCTCTGCTGTGTCAGGTCTCCTATCTTTGCAATCCAATACCTCCCCTCCTTTCTTTGCATTCCAATGCCTCCCCTATCCTGTTTTGCAGGTTTCTGCAAGCAGACTTGTCAGCTGCCGTCGATTGGCCATCGTGAGTTGATTGGTGTTGATTGCTCATTAGTACTCCAATTACCCTACTTCAGCATTTCCTTATTTTCTTCCCCTGACCTTCCTGTTTGTGCTATTGCTCGCGGCGCGTGCGTCCGATTACTGGGTTTTGGGCACATTTTCATCCCCGTACACATGCGCTTTTGGGCACCATGTGTGCTCTCAGCTAAACGATTCTATACCTTCCTCCCCACCCCTGTCCTGCAGCTTTGCTTAGCAATGGACAGGCCAGATTTGCATTGCCCCAATGTGCTTACGGCTACGGTGGCACACCCCTCTGCTGATGTCATGTATCTCCTCTGAGCCACTCCTCGGTGTTATACCGCTGCGCCGTATGGTACAACCTTCATCCGGCGGGACATTTGCGATTCAGTATTATCTGCCTCATTTGCATGGCATTAACTACTAATTCATAGTTACTGCGCCGGACACTATCGCAGGCCCTTAGCAACCCTTGCAACTTGGCTGTGGTGTTCCATGCCTACCATTATGCTGTAAACCTGATTTCTATTATGTTGCGATTTTATGACATTTTTATATTATTTCTTTATGTTACAGTTTCCGCACACATGCCCTGCGGTTGAGCTGTGCGTTACTGTGGACATGACATTAAATGTTGTTTTTTAGGTGTTGTGCATCTTTTCTTATGCCATTGGCTGTGTATTTCGCCATTGGCATATGTTAACTTTGTGATACATCGGTCTGGCCCACTTCCATAGCTCCGATGTTCTGTTTGGGAAAATGTAAACCGTGTTTTTTGGTTTACATTTCCGTGGGCTTACGCTACTCCTGCACCACTTCATGAATCACTATATGCCTTCATTTGCATGGTGCGACACTGCATATGGGGTGATTAGCATACCTAAGCCAAGGGCTGCGCAGTTCTGGCATACGCCGGTAGTGCACGTGGAATTGGATCGTACCTGAATCGCTAGATGGACATATTTGGCATTATACCGCCTACGCTATGCCTGTGCCTGGTGCAAGCTTCATGAATCCCGGGGCATATCTAATATATAAACAATTTGTCTGAATTATTTGAAACACAAACATATTTAAAGCTGAGGAACATGGATAATAAGTTTTTTACTGTGGTAAGTATGTAGTAAAGATTTTTGATAAACATGAACTATTTATAAAAGTTAATCAAATGAATTTAAAATAAAATTGAGTATTTCCATGTTTATTCCATCTATCATCATTTTCAAAAGTATTAGAATATTTAGCCCACATGTTAGAATGTTGTATGCACAAAATTCAGTTTATCATAGCAATAAATCCACAGGAATCTCAAACTTTGCAAGAAATCCCCATCCACCTACATCAAGGCCACACTGTAACATGCCAACAAAGAACTTATGTGGCCTTTTAGATAACAAAAAGGATCAAAAAGGATAACATCTGGAGAGTTACTCCCCGGGCCTCCCCTGAAAATTGGTTTCGTTCTAAGTCAGACTTTCCCGGTTAACAAATGTTAATTAAATAAATAAATACATAAATAAATAAAATAAATAAAAACAAAATGCAAACTAATGGTTGCCATAACTTCCAAAAGAAACTACAAATCTTTCTTCAACTATGTCAGAAAATTAATGAATGATGGCCTTCAATGCACTGAGCTTATCCATAATAATACCACACATTCTGATATCCAGGATACAGCCAAATATTAATGCCGACATATTTACTGTTAACTTGGCTCTGCCTGCCTACATTGTTGCCCCCACTATCCCTAGAAATTTAGTTTACACAAAATCACTCTTGAGCAAGTCTTCCATGGAGCCTAACAATACACCAGGTTTCATTCTAAATAGTGTCAAATATGCACTATTTAAGTCTCTCCTGAAATTGTTCTGACTCAGCTTGTTTGTAGGGTTTGTGCCTGGTGCCTGGGGAACAGCCATTGTGACACTCTCACATAAAAGTGGTCCTCTGCAGACCCATATAATTACAAGACTATCAGCATCACTACCTTAAATCAAAAAACCCGAAACGTATCCTACCAGAAATTGTTTATTCAGAACTAGGCAACTTAACTGAACTAGAACACACAGTATTTTGTGAAAGCAGGTCCTGCCTCAAGAACCTAGCAAGCATCTTTGAAAGTGTTACAAATGCATTGGACAGTGGTCATTTTATGCACACTGCTTATCTTCATCTAGATATAATTAAAACAAAATACACAAACTTAATGTAGACCCCTATGTTGTTAACTAGAATGCAAATTTACTTTGCAACAGACTCCTGATTTTGAAAGTTGTTGGTACAATCTCTGCATATACAATTGTACTGAGTGCTGTGCCACAGGGCTATATGGCAGGTCCTGTCTTGATTGACAGTTATTTTGCAGATATCCAGGCCAAGGTTCTAGAAGTATGAATGATCAAGATTGCTGATGACTGCAAGCTGGGTACTGTCATGTGCTCATCCACGGATACCAAGCAGGTCCAGTAAGGGTTGGAATGTGCACATATATGGTGTACAGAAAATAGTCTAAAGTTAAAAAGTTTAAAGCAAAAAAGCACAATGTAGTGCTCAGAAAAAAATGCTCTCACTTCATGAGTTGTAAATGCAACTCCTTTTCAGACAGAGACAATTTTACACCAAGCTTAACATGTAAAGCCTTAGCTGATTTGGGAGGTAATCAGTATTACGTATTTTCCAAGGGAGGTGAGAACTTACATTATACGTTTAAAGGAGTATATGACAAGGCATCTTATGATCTCTAAGGTTGCTTTCTTGGTATTATTTCTGTGTTTCTATGTTTTAACAAAAAAGGAAGGTTACTGAATCCTACTATCCTACCCCTAATATTACATTTGGTTTATTAGCAAACCATTGCTATAGAAAAATTATTGCTTCTAATCTTAACATTTTAATGAACTTCCGAAAAGAAGTGACAAAAATGTTTTAAAACATAAGTAGGTTCTAATGATGAATGTTTTCAGGAGATAGGGTTTAACAACACTGTTAGTTCCTAGTGATTTAGTAATCATTGACTAGAGCTTAACATAAGCATGAGGCTAACGTATATAATCCTTGGAGCTAGGTCAATTTTGTCACTCTCCATAATTTGAGGATCGCAGGTATTAAAGGCAAAGGTCAGGCAAACTAAAACTCTCCGCTTCTTTTGGTGACAATATTTTTAATAGTCTAAATGTATGCTCATATCAAACAATATATTTTAAAAATGAATATAAATAAGATTACATATTTAGTAAAGAAGTTAAAGTGCAGTTAACAAAACAGGAAAAGCTATTGGAAAACATTTTTTGCTGATTTTTTTCCCTTAAATTTCATTACTGGTCATCTAGTAATCCTAATATTCATAAATGCCCTGTTCACGATCATGGCCACACCACTGCTACTGACATTGTGCATGTGATGTTCAGCAGTATTAATCATATATGCCTGCAACTAGGCCAATGTGCTTGACAACAATAGTTTCATGGCTGCAGCACAGACCCACGGTAAGATGATGGGAAACCACTTTGCAGCCACATTGAAGTACACGCAGCTGAAGTAAACACTGATTGTGTATTAGCATCCCCAGCAGTAGTTGATGTGAGTATGTCCCACAGTTATATGATGTTTATATATTCAATGGCAATAAATGTATATGTAGATAAATCTACAATAGAAGAAGTCCAACTGATGACTAGGGATGGAGTAGAGGTTAGGGATGGAGTAGAGGTTAAACTACAGTAACAGAACTCACAGTGATGAACAGCATAAAACACTAAATAAGTTGCAGAACAAAATAATTGTAAGAAAAACAGGGGAAAGAAGGTGCTATGACAATTCCTGAGTACTGAAAAATATGAAATCTGTGCTGGGGAAGTGGGATAAAAATAAAGTAACTTGATGAACCAACTTGCAATAAATTTTGCCAACATCAGAGTGTTACCAGTTTACTCATACTACATTGTGAAGATCATTAAATAAAGAAAATATATTACCCTAATGGGAGTTGACTTACCAGTTCAGTCCACATGTCAGTATGTCCACAGTTTACTGGCAAAACGAATCACTGCAGCAGCTGGAGTAAGCACACATCAGTGGAATGTAGCACATATGTACAAAAATCTAGAAAAAAATAATAGACCAAAAATCTAGAAAAAAATAATAGACCTAAAGGGAATTGAGACCATGATTTTCACAATTAATGTTGTCATAGCAGTGCAATAACAAATGGAGCCACAGCAGACATTAGAGTAGAAAGGGTCATAAACATGCATAGCATGGAAACACACGTGTAGACTGAAAACTGAAAATCTGTAAAATAAAATACATTGCCCATGGAATTTGATACCCCCAACCAGTGCATTGATGCTTGAGTACAATGAGCCATCAAAGGAGTATAAATAATGGATATAGCTATATTTTATTTCAAATTGATATGCACAGCAAGACTTAGCTTATCTGTGCAACTGACTAGCATATGTCAAGTATTTTTTGTCAATTTTGCCATAGGACATGGAGTGACATTTCTCTGTTGTCATATATGGCCATCTAAATTGTTCTCTACCAACTGTTGCTCAATGTATAAGCAGGGAAAGATCATTTTAAATTATATGCACATTCTTTTCTTTCAGTTTGTATTTGAATTTACAAATTAATAACCAGTCAAACAATTTATAATACAAAAGTACAACTATATACAAATTATATACAGAATCCATAACAATATGTACATATGCAAAATACTTATTACTTTTCTAATAATGTATACATTTCTGCCAGGCAATTAGTTGGTGTGTTACATTTCTGGTTCTCATTTTTATGGTAGAAATTTCATTATTATAAACTAATTTTGCTAGGCAAATAAATTTGCTGTTGAATGAGATAGTAATCTTACATTTCCAATTTTTAGTAATGGCTTTCCTTGCAATAGCTAAGATATACCAAAGAAGAGGTATTTGAGATACTGGAATAACGTCTGGGATTGGTGCATTTAATAATATGTTGAAGTATAGTACAATTATCCAACCACAACACTTTGGAAAAGTTTCTAAAGTCTGTCCAAAAGGAGATTACAATCTTGCATTCAAATGTCAAATGAAGCCAATCAGTGTTAATGCAGGCTCACATCTCTAGCATTTTGTATTTTCTATTTTATAAATGACTGCTATTTTGTGGGGTGTTAAAAAGTCCTATGCATGAATTTCTATGTGAATATCCTCCAGTATGGGGAAGATGTAGATTTTCCTACTGATTTTACTAAAAGTTTCTTGTTACTTTCTGTGAATTTTTCTTTATTTATTTTTGGTGAATAATTCCAAAAGGAAAGATCAGGTAGAACAAATTCACTTCTAATAACGACTGATAATATGTGGTGACTATATTTAAGTTATTGTTAATGTTAGATATGAGGTCTAGAAATTTAGGGTTGGTTTTATTCTGTGTCTAATATTAATTTGATTTTATCTTGAATGAATTCCTTACATGTTTGTATATGAAGTCAGCTATTACTCTGTAGACTGTATCTAGCTATCAAATATTCTGCTGAATGTATTTTGTTTCCATTCAGAAATTAGTGCCAGTATATCATCGTACTAATCTTTAACTCTATCATTTTTCTTGTGTTAAAAGATATTAAATATTCACTGGTAAAAGCTATCAGGAATAATATTATTAGTAAATCTTTAATTAAATAATTCAAGTACATAAATCGTTTGAATAATATTAGAATTTGGTTTGTGAGGGGAAAGAAAGTTAACTTATACATACATACATGCAAATATTTCAAGCATGGCATTAATGCCCTTCTAGCTTGCCAATATACCAAAACACTTGTTCCCACAATAAATGTCCAGGCTGTTCTTAAAAATATCTAAACTAGTACTTGCTTTAATGTAATTTGGTAGTCTGTTCCAAGCATCAGCTACTCTGTCAGAGAACCAATCAGTACACTTTGCATTTCTATAGACTCTCCTACATAAGTTGTCTGATGATTCTCTGGTACTTTTTGACAGCCCCAAACATTCCCAGAGGTATTTGTCTTTAAATGCCCTACATTCTTGAATAAGATTTCCTATTAGATATCTGTAAGAAGCACCGTACAAGTTCAACTATTTTAGTCTTTTGTAATAACTTAAATTTTTACATCCATGGATGCCCTAGGTATATTTCCTCTGTACTCTTTCCAGTTTAATCATGTTTGTTTTCTTATATTGTTTCCATATTGTTATTCCATACTCAAGTTTGGGTCTAATGTAACTAACAAACAATGACTTCATCATTTTTGATTTCCTAGACTTTATAAATCTTTTTATACAACCTAGAGTTCTATAACTATCATTAACCAATTAGTCGATATGATTAGAAAAACTCATAGCTGAATCTACCCATATACCCAGGTCCTTAAACGAGTCTACAGTTTCAATCAGTGTGTGCTGTATTAAATATTCACCTTTCAGTTTATGTCCACCAAATCTCATATGCTTAATTTTAATGCTAAACAAGGAAAAAGTTACTGTCAGCTGCCTGTCAGGTGCCAGGATCTGCCACATAACACACGCACTCAGGTCACTCCACAACAAGTACAAATATAACTCTGTCATTGTCCATGTTGGTGTGAATGACCAGCGACATACCTCCCTGGACTACATGAAAAGAGACATGGAGGAGCTCTCTGATCTTGTAGCCCAGGCTGGTATGACCCTAGCCCTGAGTAGCATCCTGCCATCACCCAGAATGACACCACAGTACAAGGACAAAATGATTGACTTTAACAATTGGCTAAGCTTCTGGTGTCATTCTAAGGGAATCCAGTATCTGTCTGCCTGGGATGACATGATCGACAGACCACGCTGCTTTGCCAGAGATGGCCTGCACCTGTCGCCCTTGGGATTCCGGATACTGGCAAAGGCTCTTGCCACCCCTATAGTGACTTTTTTAGGCAAGGTTAAAATGACAAATTCACCACCGTAACAGGTACAAGCAAGCAAAATCTGAGGGTAATGCTACTCAATGCTAGAAGTCTAAACCTCAAAATGCACTCACTCGAGGCACTCCTTAAAATGGAGAACACTGACATCTCTGCAGTGACAGAGACCTGGTTCAATGCTCCAGAGAACACCCCTGCATTACCAGGCTATAATTCATACCACACCTTTTGGCCACCAAACCAGGACTGAAACACTAAAGGTGGAGGCATGTCCATATTAATTAAGGATATCCACACCTCCAAGCTAGTTGCTCAGCATAATGCATCCAAGATTATCCAAGTTCAACTAACTCTGGGCAAAACCGCAATCCAGATTGTAGCTTGCTACAGACCCCCCATCATACCCCAGGATTCCCACTCCTCTTTTCTTGATACACTGGAAAATAATTAGGTACAACCCAACACTCTAATAATGGGTGATTTCAACTACCCTACCATTAACTGGGAAAACTACTCATGTACCAACTCTTTTGCTCAACGTTTTCTGGAAATCATCAATTCCAACACTTTGGATCAACTTATCCACACCCTCACCAGAGGCAGCAATATCATAGACCTGGTCATCAACAACATGGGTGACCAGTGTTCCACACCAGAGGTCAGCTCCTCGTTGGTCAGATCCGACCACAAGCTAATCACCCTAGACATCCACATCCCACTCCCACCCCCATTAAGAAAACAACCGTAAAAAATTTCTCCAAAGCCAACTTCACGCTTCTTAAGACAGAAGGGGCAAACTTCATGACACCCATGCAGATGGACAATAGAGGTACGACTGCTGAATCCTACACAAATGCACTTTATAAGCACTTACACGAGTGCATGGATCATGCTATCCCTAACAGAACCAAGATGCTATCCTCCAAAAAAAGGAAGCCAAGATGGTGGTCTTTTGCCATAAACAAACTCTACAACAGAAGAAAGAAACTGTTGCAAAAAAGAGTAAAATCCCACGATTGGAGGAACTCCCTGGTCAGCCTCAGTAAGAAGCTGAGATCCCTCATAAAATCCTACAAAGCTAGTTATGAAAACAAAATTGCCACTGATTCTAAAGACAACCACAAAGCATTCTATAGCTATGTCAAAAATCTCAATGGCAACACTCAGATCTGCTCTGAGTTACAGCACAATGACACTAAATATACAGAACCAACTGATATTGCCAACATCCTGGCAGATAGGTTCAGTGCTAACTTTACCCCCCTCTACCCACTAAAGGGCCCATCTTTATACCAGAAGAATGCAAAGTTCCTGTAATCACGGCTGCACAGGTAAAAAACACACTCTCCAAAGCCAAGAACACAGCATCCATGGGACCTGACAACATCCCAGGCTGCCTTCTACATGAACTACAGAATGAACTGGCACCCCACCTAAGTACCATGCTCAGTCATAGCCTCACCTCAGGCTTTGTGCCCATTGAATGATGCACCATGACAGTTATCCTGCTCCACAAAGGGGGATCCACAACAGACCCTGGGAACTACCGCCCCATTAGCCTGCCAAGCCTCGTCTGCAAGGCCATGGAACGTATCATCATGGAACTCATAAACAAAGACATTGGAGCTCTCCAAACCCTGGACCCCACACAGTTTGGGTTTGTAAAAGGCAGATCATATCTCCTAAACCTGATAGACTTCTTTGAAGTAGTCACCAAAGCCATAGATGAGGGTAAGGTGGTTCACACTGCCTATCTAGATCTCGCCAAGGTGTTCGACACCATCCCCCACTCTGGAATTATAGATAAACTCACTAAACTAGGTATAAATCCCTATGTCACAAGATGGGTTGCCAACTGGCTTACTGAAAGAACCCACACTGTGAAAGTAGCAGACTCCAAATCAGACTTCAGACCAGTGACAAGTGGATTCCCACAGGGTTCAGTCCTGGGTCCTCTCCTGTTTGGTATCTACTTCTCTGAAGTACAGGCTAACACAGAAGGTCTTTGGCTAACTAAATTCACAGATGACTGCAAACTAGGAGCCATAATTGAAACTCCTAATGATGTGGACATCCTACAAAAGGGCTTCACTGAGACAGATGCCTGGTGTGAAAGACATGGTCTCAAGCTCAATGCCAAAAAGTGCATTGTCATCCCCTTTAGTAAAAATTCTGTACCCATGAACTACCACATAGGTGGTAGTCTACTTAACACTGAAAGTGTGATAACAGACCTTGGGACACAGGTGGACAGTAGTCTCTCTTTTGATAATCACATTGCCAAAGTGGTCAGGAAATCCTTCTACGTGGCACACCTCATCACAAAAGGTTTCTCATCCAGAAAAAAAGAGGTCATTGTTCCCCTCTACTCATCACTCATTAGACCCATTATAGAGTACAACGTCCCTTTTGGTGTGTACTTCACAAAACATCTACAACAACTGGAAAGGCTGCAAAAATACCTCACAAAGAGGATTACTGGCCTCAAACAGATGCCTTACGCAGACCGTCTCAAAGAACTCCAGCTTTACTCCATAGCATATCGCCTACTCAGAGGCAATCTCTGCCTAACATACAAAGCTATGTCAAACCCAGAGCTGTTGGACATGCTCCACTTAAAGAAATCCCAATCCCTCCGAGCTACACGCTCTAGGGACCTAAACCTTGTCACCACAATAAACAGAACATGCTGGAGGGATAGATTCCTGTCCCAGAGACTTCCCATACTCTGGAACAGACTACCTATCTATGTCAAACAGAGCTCCTCATTAGCACTCTTCAAGAATAATCTTGATGATTGGATGGGTAATAGGAAATTCACCCCGGGGATCACTTCTGTGGTTCTGCTTGACAGGAGCACAGGAAAATAATTTTCTTGGGTGGCGAAAGCCAGGGTACATTTTTGGCTAGGCTTGTATAGGCCCTAGGGCCAATAGCCTAGTACCTACCTATGAACCTATGATGTATTTATCAGCATATTATTCTCCTGTGCCCAAATGGTCAATTCAGTCAAGTTCTTTTGCTGGCATGCCTTATCTGTAACACATGTAATCGGTTTACCCAATTTCAGGTCATCTACATAGAGACCATAAAACACCTCAGATGGAAACATTAAGACTGAAAGATACAATCTAAACAAGTAAGGGCCTAGGGCAGAGTTTTGTGAGACTGTCTGACTGTAACCAAGGATTTCATCTGCCCAGTTGTTGTATGATACTTGCTATGTCATATTTGTTAGCCATGCAGCTATCCATCTTATCAAGAGTACATCAATACCTAGTTGTACTAATTTATTGATCAGTGTTTTGTGTATGACCCTGTCAAATGCTGAAGTTAAATCTTCATAAATTAAGTCACAGTATAGATTTTTTTATTCATAGCTGTTATATTGTAATAGAACATCATGTTACTGGTGATACTAGATCTGTTTCAACATATGTATGCTGATATATGGTTTCAAGTCCCAGCCTATTCAGTTCTGACAATAACTCATCCAATATTACCTTCTCCATTATTATTTGACAACATGAAAGTAGACTTAAGGGTCTATGTGACTCTAAGTTTGTCCTATTCCCTTTTCCCTTGAAAACAGGTTTAAAAAGCACATGGCTCCAAACTTGAGGAATCTCCTCATTGTGTATGACCTAGTAAATAATAGATATAATGGTACCATAAGTTCTTAATGAAGTGTTGTCAGGTCATTGTTACTAATTCTGTCTCCTTCCTGTGCTTTGTTTGGATCCAGTTTGCACAGTTCTATTTCAATATAATTTAATTTGATTCCAGTATCTGGGTAACTTGAATGTCACTAGTTCAACTTATTACCCCCCTTGTGGAGCCAAACTGTTTTGCATAAAATTTTGTAAATATAGCTATAATCTGTTGTGTCTGAGAATAAATTTTATAATCTACACACAGTTTATCAATTTGTGTGTCTTTACTCTTCCACATCTTATATATCTATAAAAAGTTTTCATATTATGCTCAATATCTTTATATATTTTTTCTTAAAATGTTTCTTTATCTTGTCTCACACCATGCTTAATCTGTTTGTCCAGCTTGTTTATTTCAATTTTAAAAGATGTAGTTTGACCACTCTTCCATTTCTTGTATTTTTTGTCTCTTACCTTAATCAGATATCTTGTTCTTAAGGAAATATATCCTGATGTTAAACATTTTTTTGATTTTTTGAACTCAAACAATTTCTCTTTCAAAACCTTCCACATTTCAAGACACCTCACTCCAGTTAGTTTTGCTGTTTTGCTTCCATATAATCTATAATTAACCTTTCTGTGCATTGGTTTACATTTCAGTTTGGCAGAATTATCTAGCAACAAATTAACCTTTATAACCCCATTATCACAACACATCAATGGAGGTAAAACTTGACTTGAAGTTACAGTAATTTCTTTAGGAATATAAACAATGTCTAGTATGTTCCGTCCCCTGGTAGGTTTTTAGCAATCTGAATTAATTGTTATTCCTGAATATATGTTGTGAATAATTTCCTTACTAACATTATTGAATCAATATTATTCCAATCTGTTTCTGGTAAACTTAAATCCCCAGCTAATATTATTCTTTCCTCCTGTGTTTCATGCAAGAAATTTATGAATTCTCTACGTCATCTGCACTTGACTTTGGTGGTCTATACACTCCAACAATTATAAGTTTATAGGTTCATAGGTATTTACTAAGCTAATGACCACAAGGGCCTTTTTAAGCCTAGCCATGCATCTCAAATCTCTGAGAAGTTCTGATACCCTTGATAAGTGTAAGCATGGGTCTGGGAGATGAACCATTTTCAGGTTACCTGTTTGCATTGGAGACATAGGTGCCAAACCAGGGATGAATTTCAGGTTTCCCATCCAATTGTCCAATTGCATTTGAATTGGGTTAGGGAGGAACTCTGCTTCACATGGATGGGGAACCTGTTCCATAGATGGGGTAGTCTCTGGGATACATACTGTTCCTATATGTACAGCAGGTCCTATTTTTATCACAGGCAAGGTGTAAGTCTTTAGAACGGGTAATTCTACTATTTGTTTTGTGGATATGCAGGAGTTCCAGCAGAGTGGGGTCTGACAATGCCCTGTATGCCAGGCATAAATCTCCCCTCAAAAGCCTGTAGGAGACAGAATACATGGATAGAGCCTTGAGGCAGTCTTCATAGGGCATATTACTTATGCCCTGTATTATTTTAGTGAGGAACCGCTGCGGACATTCCAGTTATTGGATATGCTTGGTTAAGTACATACCAAAGGGTGCACTGTACTTAATGATAGGTCTGATGAATGTTGAACACAGTGGAACAATGACTTCCTTGAATTAGATGCCATACTTTTGTTTATAACTTGTACAACATAAAATTATTTCCTCACTACTGTAGACACATGATGATCAAAGGCAAGATTACTATTCATGTGTGTCCCTAAGTCCCTGACTACTGGGTCAACCCTAATGGGTGTGTTGTCAGTATGATAGTCACCAGGGATGGTTGACATCCCAAAGGATACTATTATGCATTTCTTCACATTTAGTTTTAGTCCATGGCTCTGACACCAGTTATTAGTCTGTGTCAGCCCCTCATGGAGAGCATTTGTGCCATTGTGAGATTCAATAACAACTCCTAATTTGCAATCATCTGCAAATTTAGTCAGCCACAGACCACAGACATTGGCCTTGACTTCTGAGAAGTAAATGTCAAAAAGGAGTGGTCCAAGGACTGATCCCTGAGGGACTCCAGTTGTGACTTGCCTCTCTGTAGAGGTGGACTCCCCAATTCTAACTTCCTGGGTCCTGTCTGTGAGCCAGTTGTCTATCCACTGAGTGACATACAGGTTTGTACCTAACCTCTGGAATTTGTCAACAATGCCCAAGTGGAGTATTGTGTGATATGCCTTGGCCATGTCAAGGTAGGCAGTGTGAACAATTTTGCCCTCATCCGTTGCTTTGGTGACCTTCTCAAATAAGTCCACCAGGTTGAGTAGACATGTGCTACTCTTGACAAAACCAAACTGGGTTGGGTCCAGTATCTAGAGGTTTACTATATCTCTATTGATCATCTCCATGATAATTCTTTCCATGGCTTTACATATAATACTAGTGAGACTTATGTGTCTGTAGTTTCCAGTGTCTGTAGATGGTACACTTTGTGCAGC
This sequence comes from Protopterus annectens, assembly GCF_019279795.1. Classification (NCBI taxonomy): domain Eukaryota; kingdom Metazoa; phylum Chordata; order Ceratodontiformes; family Protopteridae; genus Protopterus; species Protopterus annectens. The sequence continues at coordinate 243,261,938 of NC_056729.1, read as the reverse complement.
GGGATGACTGTTTCCTGTCTCCATTCATGAGGCATGAAGCCGGTTTGGAAGCTACAGTTAAATAGTAATTCCAGAGGCCCTGATAGGTCAAGTTTCATGCTATTTGTGATGTGCCTGAACTTGCCCAGTAATCAAAGAGCCCCAATCCTCACCACTAGTGACAGTGAGGGATGTACACAATGGGAGGATGACAAGAACACACACAGTAAAGTACAATTTCCCTTAAGAGCACACAGAGATCACAGTCAGACTGGGGCTGGTTTCTCCTTCTTTCTCCAGATCCCCAGTAAGACTCCCCACTGGTACAGCTATAGGGTTAAGACCTCAGGTGAGTGGTCAAGCCAAGACCTCCAGCACCCTCTCTGTCCAACCAGTGCTTTATGTCCCTGCCCAAGTAGCTGACATGCACACACTTTGAGATTTGATTTATATACAAACACATAGACACTGCTAAGGAAGTCTGTCACAGGTTTACTAGTTTTTCCCTTCTGCCCAGACTGTAAGGTAGTTATCACTGCCACCAACCCCTACTTATCAGCTACTTAAAGGCCCATGCAAAGGGTGACCAATTTTACTGTGTAATGTTATTATTATCCAAATGGTAAGTGTGACCAAGACCAAGGCTATATAGTCATGGCCTGTACAGTGTCACCAAATACATATGCAACTACACTAAAAGCTTAGAGTAAATATTTTTCACAAATATCAGCCACAAAAGGTTTAAATATATTTAATAATAAATAATAAAAAAATACTCTATAACAAACACAGTAACTTCAGAGGTCAGAATCAAAGGAAATATTTTAAAACAACATTGCAGAACAGTCTCAAATAAATGCAGAAAACTTCTAAACTAATCTTTACTATATTCCTATCTATATCTAAAAGATACTATGACCTAAATAATTACAGAGAAAGGCACATGCAGATGATTGATGAATGGATGTTTCTAGGTCCAACACAAGATACAAAATGCACAGACTTTCTCTGAGAGAGTTCTTAAATTACTATTAAATATTATGATAGGTCAACTTGGATGACATCACTCATTGTCACCTACATTCAATTTCCCAGGCTAACAAATAGCAAAGAATTTTATCATCTCTGTGTGCAAAGTACATATCACTCAGATGTGCAGCTGCTAGGAAGCAACAAAACACTTTACATTTTGAACCCGGTAAGTAAAATTACTTTCAAGACAACAGAAAAACATCTAACTCAGGACATTGTATCTGCTTGCTGCATTGAAACACATACTTAAAACATTTTGATTCCAACATATTTTCTTGAACTTTTGCAAGTTAACTCTGTATGTTCCAGCTTCTACTATTAAAACATACATTTGCACAGGTATATAGTTTATATACATTTATGTTCTTTTCCAGTAGGGTACACTGTGGTTACATTCTTGAAGCTCAGTACATAATACAGTTCTGTATAAATCACAGCAATATTCACAAATGACATAGAATTATTTACAAAATTCCAGCTAGCTGGGCTGGCAGCATCACACTATTTAGAAGGCATCCTGGGATATTGTCGGGGCCCATTGATGCAATGTTCTTGATCTTAGAGAGAGCATTAAGGACCTGTTCCATAGTTCATAGGTTCATAGGTGTGTACTAGGCTAATGGCCCTGGAGCCTCTATAAGCCTAGCCCAACAAGATTCCCTGGCATCATGCCACTCAAAGTTAGGTCCCATTGCCCCTGTCAAGCAAGGCCACTGAAGTGATCACCAGGGTGAACTTCCTGTTGCCCATCCACTCATCAAAAATGTTTATAAAGAGGGCCAGTGAAGTGCTCTGCTTGACATGAATAGGAAGTTTGTTCCAGAGTATGGGGAGTCTCTGGGTTACGAACCTGTCCCTCCAGCATGTTCTGTTTATTGTGGTAATGAGTTTTAGGTCCCTGGAGTGTGTGGCATGGAGGGATTGGAAATTCTTTAGGTGTAGCATATCTAGCAGCTCTGGGTCAGACATGGCTTTGTAGGTCAAGCAGAGACTGCCTCTAAGTAGGTGATAAGAGACAGAGTATAGCTGGAGTTTTTTGAGTCTGTCCATATAGGGCATGTGTCTAAGGCCTAAGATCTTCTTAGTGAGGTATTTTTGTGTCCTTACCAGTTGTTGTAGGTGTCTAGTGAGGTACATACCAAATGGGGCATTGTATTCTATAATTGGTCTAATGGCGGATGAGTAGAGAGGGATTATGACCTCTTTCTTCCTGGATGAGAAACCTTTTGTAATGAGATGTGCCACATAGAAGGACTTTCTGACTATAGTGGCAATGTGATCAAATGAGAGGTTGCTGTCAACTTGTGTCCCCAAGTCTCTTATCACACCTTCAGTGTTTAGTGGACTACTGCCTATGTGGTAGTTCATGGGGACCAAATTTTTCCCAAAGAGAATGACAATACACTTTTTGGCACTGAGCTTAAGGCCATGGTTCTGGCACCAGACATTGGTGTCAGTGAGGCCTTTTTGTAGAATGTCTCCATCAGTTGGAGAATCAATAATGGCTCCCAGTTTGCAATCATCTGTGAACTTGGTCAGCCACAGTCCTTTTGTGTTGGCTTGAACTTCAGAGAAGAAGATGCCAAACAAGAGAGGATCTAGGACCAATCCCTATGGGACACCACTTGTAATTGGCCTGTAGTCAGATTTGGAGTCAGCTACTTTCACAGTGTGAGTTCTAACAGTTTGCCAGTTGGCAACCCATCTTATGACATAGGGGGTTATGCCTAGTTTAGTGAGTCTATCTATGATTCCTGAGTGAGGGATGGTGTCAAAGGCCTTGGCAAGATCTAGACAGGCTGTGTGAACTACCTTGCCCTCATCCACAGCTCTTGTGACAGACTCGAAAAAGTCTATCAGGTTGTGCAGACATAATCTACCTTTCACAAACCCAGATAGCAGGAGGAGTTATATTTGATGATATTTCCTGAGGGAAGGTTGAGGGGAGAGAGGAGTAAAGTTGGAGTTAAATTTATCAGCCAGAATGTTTGCTATATCTTCTGGCTCAGTATAGGTGGCTCCATTTACAATGAGCCCTGCACATAATTGTGTATTACCTTTGAGGTTGTAGATATACCTAAAGAATGCTTTGTGATTGTCCTTAACCTGGGAGGCCAAACTTACCTCAAATTTGGCTTTGGTAGACTTTATTTGTCCTCTGAGTACTTTGTTTATTTTTATGAGAGTGCTTTTATCCTTCTGGGTGCTGCACCTCCTAATTTTTGCCATGATTTTCTTCGTCCTGTTATACATCCATTTGATTTATATGTTATTTGTTCCAGGGTTGTGTTATGTTTATCATTTGATGCATCATTTTTTTAGTACCCAAGTAAAGTCATTACTTTTGAAATTTATGAAAAATCAACTATTGATTTGTTATGAACTATTACTGCAGTTCCATGAATAGATTTCCAACAGGAAGAATACAATGGGTTTAGCCACATGAGTATTACATTTATAATAACAGATTCAATATATAGGTCAATATAGCAATAACCCACACCTGGGTGTGGGTAATGCTGCCCACGGTTGGCGTGGTTTGGTCACGAGGGTGAAGCCTGAGTGGCCAAACAAAGCCAACCGTGGGTAAATCCAGCATTACCCACACCCAGAAGTGGGTTATTGCTATCTAATGACATTATTTAAGAAAAAAAAAATTACTTTTCTTAAATAATGGCATTGTATAATGCCTCCTTGCTGCCCTTCTGCAGCTGTCTGGTATTCTGTGGCAGTTCTGATGTACTGCGCATGCATATGCCTATGCAGTACATCAGAACTGTGGGCAAAAGCAATGGAGAAAGCAAGATCTCCGTTGCTTTTTACAAACTGTTTTCGCTATGTTAAATGGGTTTAACATAGCGAGACAGCTTTAAAAAAAGCAATGGGGAATCTCTGTTGCTTTTTTTAAAGCTGTCTCGGTATGTTAAACCCATTTAACATAGCGAGACAGTTTTGAAAAAAGTAACAGAGAAAGCAAAATCTCAGTTGCTTTTTACAAACTGTTTCACTATGTTAAATGAGTTTAACATAGCGAGACAGCTTTAAAAAAAGCAACAGAGAATCTTTGTTGCTTTTTTTAAAGCTGTCTCGGTATGTTAAACCCATTTAACATAGTGAGACAGTTTTGAAAAAAGCAACGGAGAAAGCACGATCTCCGTTGCTTTTTACAAACTGTCTCGCTATCTTAAAGGAGTTTAACATAGTGAGACAGCTTTAAAAAAGCAACGGAGAATCTCTGTTGCTTTTTTATAAAGCTGTCTCGCTATGTTAAACTTGTTTAACATAGCGAAATAGTGTGAAAAAAGAGTTATAGTAATGGAAAAAGTCCGGGCAACCAGACCTTTTTCCATTATTATAACTCTGATTTACAACGTGCATGCTGACCAATCAGCGTGCACATTTTTGAATATTAATGGGGGCAGTTGTATAATATTGGAATAATCTATACCGCCCTCCTCTCAGCTTTTTGTATACCACTGTATCAATATTCTTGTTTTTTTTAAGGTGCCATAAGAACTTCAGTAATATGGAATTTATTTTTTATGATTGCTTTACACAGGGTAAGCATTAATGATTGACTGATGAATAACATTTCTGGTAATATTATGGTTTTGATTAGGGATAATCTGTCCTCAAATGTGAAAAATAATGTATTCTGGTTATCTGTTAGCTTTGATATTATATTAATTAGATGTTGATAATTAACTGATGTAGATTTTTTTGTAATTGATCTCAATAATAACCCCTAAATATTTAGCTGTGAATTTTCCCAGTTAAAGTTTCATTAAAATGTATCTTAGGAGTTCTCTGTTTGTTTATTAGCAGTATTTTGGTTTTATTATGATTAAATTTTAGCCTTGAAATCTTTTCAAAAAGGTCCATAGAGCTAACTAGTGTTCTAGCGATGTTTCAACATTTCAACAGGTGATTAGAATGTTGTCTGCAAATAATTGAATTTTGGGTGAGAGTTTATCATTTAATTTATAACCCTTTATGTTTATATTTGATCTTATGAAGTTGGCAAATGGTTGTATGACAAGTGCACATAACAGGCCCTGTTTTGTGCCTTTGAAGATATTAAAGGGATAAAAACTGAATGAGTCTGTCTATACAAAAGAAACAGAACTGGCATGCCATATTTTTATTAGTTCTATAAAATCAGTAGAAAAGTTGCATTTGTATAGAACTCTGAATAGAAATGACCAGTTTATTGAATCAAAAGCTTTATCCATATCTAAGCTTATAACTGTTAGTTCATTCTTTTTTTTTTTGGTATATCAATCAAGAAAAAAGTCTTATTATGTTATCTTGTACTTGCCTATTAATTGTAAATTCTGTTTGATCTTCATTTATTAAACCTGTAAGTATCAGATTTAGTCTTTTAGCCAAAATAGACATAAAGAACTTGTACTCTGTAGTCAAGAGAGATATAGGTTGATAGGATGAACATGAAGTGGCATCATTATTAGGTTTTAAGATGGGAGAGAAAAGTGAGTATTTCCAGGAAGGGGGTATGTTAGAGGTACTCTTGACTTCTTTGAAAGTATTTAATAATTTTTTTAAACTATTAACTGGAAAATGCTTGTAGAGTTCTGGTATTATCCTGCCCAAACCTGTTGCTTTATTTGTCTTTAGATATTTGATTAGTTCTTTTAACTCACCAAAAGAAAAGGGCTTATCTATTTTACTCTTGCATTCTTTTGATAATTTTTGATGTACGTTTTCTTTTATAAATCTACCTAAAATGTTGCTATTGCTTAAGGTTAGCTTTGTTTTAGTAATTTATTCATAGTGCTTATTAAAACATTTTAATATACCTTTCAAATCTGTTACTTTAATTGTTCTATTCTTTCCTTTATATACAGTTTCCTTAAAGTGATTTACTTTAGTCATGGTGTTTGTTCTGATTGCTATTTTATGCAAGCATTTGGGGTTTATTGAGTATGACTGTAGTTTGATTTATTTCGAAACTAATGGACATTTTATGTTGAAGAATGTATTGGAATTTCTTGTTTAGATTTTTTAGCTGAGTGTTTGCTGTTTTATCTTTAGGATTGAGATGTTGTTTTAATTTGTCACTTTCTCCTTGAAGAACCAATAACTCCTTATCCCATTCTTCCCTTTTAGGTATACACCAAATTTTAACTATACCACATAAAACAACCTTTATTGTATCCCACAGTATCATTTCTGTAACTTCACCATTGAGTTCTATAAATTGATTAATCTATTCTAAAAACATTCCTGGAAGCCTTTTATTTTTGTCATGCAAACTGGGATTCTTTTGCAAGAAATTAAGTTGCTTGTGCTTAATGTTAATTTAAATGCAGTGTTGTTGTGGTTAGATAAATGAAATAAAACAACAATACTTCATCTATCTTGGGATATAATATACTGGTTACCAGAACTTTGTCTATATTTGTTTGGGTTCCAAATCTATAAGAATAGTGGGTGAATTTCAAGGAAGATGGCAATTGTAAATCAGAATATCTTTCATATTCATTGTGTTAATATAATTATTGAAATGCTTTGCTTCTGAAGAAATGTTGATTATTTTATCATCTGTAGTCTATTTGTGGGATAACATGCAATTAAAATCACCTGCCATCAATATCTCACCTCTAGAATGTAGTGCAATGATATCTAAGTATGTCTTCACTGTGTTTGCACCTATACCCAGTATCCAGTATATATTTATAAAGGTGAAATACTTTTTTTTTTCATTTCTACTGCCACCAATCCCAACATACCATTATCATCAGAGTAGGAATCTACAATTTTTGGTGGTCCTATCACATTTTCTCAAAGAATCAGAATACCTCTTCTTTTGTGTTTAAAGTGTGAACCAACTAAAACTTAATCTTTTAACTGTGTTCTATTTAAATCTTCTGACAATAGGTGAGTTTCTTGTAAAAAGATAATATCAGATTTATGCAAATATAAATATTTGTTTAGACTACTTCTCTTTGTAGGCTTATTTAACCCATTAACATTTATACACTTATACACTGGCATCATTTAGGCTGAAATGAATTAAAATTTCATTGTAGTGTTTTGGTATGTTAATGTTTAAAATATCCATATTACTAATTGTTATGGACAAAGTTCCTGACATTAATATGTAAACAATAATAGCAAAAACATTTATAACCTTCAACGTGGAATGCATTATTCCAGGCTTGATGAGTTTTCCAAACAAACCACTTACTAAACAAACCATTTTACCTTCCATCTCTATTTAGCTACTATTTCAAGTATATCAGCTAAAATTAACTGAATAAATGTATAACTTAATTAAAGAGGATGCTATTTGCTTTTATAACACAACATGCTGTAAACAACAGAATTAGTTTACCTTAGCTAGTTGTTATCATGCTGCTAGACTAATGTATTTAACATCATTACATATTCTCACAGGCTTACAATATGCTGCATTTTGTTTTACATTAAAATCTGTCCTTGTGCACTATTTCAAGCATTCCCTCTTAATTTTACATTTAAATTAATCACACATTTCAGAATATAATGTACAGGACTCTTATAAATAGTATTTATATGTGTGCTTTGCTTATAGTTCTTTTTAATTTTAAAAATGAGATTCCCACTTTAAAATCATTGAAATGTCCATTTTGCAGTCCAACATTTTGTGAGCTTCCTGATTTGAAGGGTCAAAAGTTGAGATGTACTTTCTTATCTGACTCGCAAATGGTTCCTCATGCTAATGGAAGCTGCAGGAACACACATGAGTTCAAACCTTGCTAAAAAATATTCTTCAAAGCTCTAAATGATAAGTCAGCAGGAATTTAAAATTTAAAGGAAGAGCTTTTGACACAAATAGCTTGCAGATGTACTCTACAAACCACAAATTAACTGAAAAGCCCTTCAGATTATGAGGCACCATTACCAAAGCTTAGAAAGCAATTTTTCATTAAACTATTGAATTGTACATGAAATACTACATCATAATCACATCTATAAACATTTCATTATCAAATATTAAATCTAATTATTAAATTCATCAAAGAAATAAAAACAGTGGAAATAACAGCTCTATTCACATTTCTACAGAGCCCTGCATTCATTCACTAACCCCACCTCCACATAACCATTTTGTTTAGACATTATTTTATTATGTTGTTGTAATAAAGGGTATGTGGGTGAGGGTAGACTGTAATAATGATAATAACTAAGCTGTATAACTATAATGTCTTTATCTTCCTTTTATATGTTAAATATAAATTAGTTGATGAAAGACTGTTACATTGTACTTAGCTTCCTGACTGAATAGTGATATAGGCTGTTGTAGCTGAAAAGCTCATATTTATAAGATTATATCATTTTAAAAGAAAAAAGGTTTACCTTTAGATGAGTTCCTTTATGAGGCAACCTATATTATGGTAATTTAAATATATAGACTTACAAATGGTTTACTTGTCTCTAAGCTTTTTTTTTCTCTTTAACTGACAAGTCGTTTTTTGCTGTTTGTCTCTTTAATGATGAATTTAAGTCCATTTCTTCAACAGAGTTTAATTTTTTTTTTCCAGATGAAGGAATGGCTTCTCCCAATGTTTCAAATGTTTTTTTTTCCCTTAAGGCAAGAAAAGTCTTAATTTTGCAGGTATGATCAGGTGGGTTTTAATCACAGCTTTCTTCAGAACTTTCAGTAAAGGCATGCAGGCTTTTCTCTCTGATACCACAAAAGATAAATAGTCATTGTCAAATCTAATCAATGAATCCCCTATTTTCAAAGGTGAAGCAGACCAAGCTGTTTACAGTACAAGATTCTTGTCTTGATAAGAATCAAATTTTGCTATGATGGATCTTGGATGTGTAAGTTTTTTACTCAGAGATACTGCAACCAGAGATCTGTGAGCTCTTTCTATTCTGAAAGACAAGGCTTCTAGAAGATTTATTATTTTGGATATCCAGGATAAAAGAAAGTTTAGCATGTTGTCACCTTCCATTTGTTCAGGGACTCTATAAAATGTAATGTTGTTTCTTCTAGCCCTGTTCTCCAGATTATCTATTTTCTCCATTGATCTATTGTTCTGTTTAGAATAAATTCAGTTATGCGCTCTCCTTCCAATAATGCACTGTGTATGTCTGAAACAGAGTCTTCTATAGCTGCTATCTGAGATTTTAGCTGTTTGATGACATCTTTGATTAGATCAATCTGTTTAGTACAATCTTCTTTTACTTTATCTACTTTGGAGTGTAGTTTGTCAATTTTAAAAAAGATAGGTTCTTGAATATTGGAAAGAATTGATTGCAGGTTCTCTGTCATTGTGTTTTCTTTTAACGCAGCCTTTATGTGGTTCATCTTCTTTGTGTGAGATTTTCCCCCCCTAGAGGTTTTGACAGGAACATATGTTAAATATTTCTTATTTTTTCACCAAAATGATCCACAAAGTATCCAGATGAATAATTTTGCACTTTGAAGAAATTTTTAATAAAAATGACAAAGTAATCCTACCAGAAATGACTGAATGAAGCAGAGCATAAATCCTGTGCTGCTATCAGCTTGCTATCTTTGCCATGCCCCCTAAATTGTATGTACATGACCATACAATATGTTAGAAATGGCAGTGTATGACATAGATGAAAAGGGGATACAAGCAGAGTGTACAATATAAAGTCTACAAATATGGAATGAGCAGGATGGAGGTGGGAGAAGAGGCCATATCTTGAAATTTCCAAGCTCAAGATTGACAAAAGAATCCAGAAATAAATTAGAGTAGAAAGTGCTAAACTCCCTCTCACAATTTTCTCATTGTTGATACTTTCAGGAGAATTGAATATATGCTAACATGAAAAAAGGAACATACGCGGATGGAAATTAACTCATGCCTAGGCCACTGGTATTCTATATATGATGTCATTAGCAAGGTATGCTACAGAAGCACTTATAGAAAAGGTAACTGAAAACAATACATTTCAGGGGAATGGAACGCATGATAGCAAGATGACAAAAATGTACCTAATGGGCACAAACCCCTGATTTGGTATGATATGCTGTGCATGAGGGCTTTAACAAGGCATGCCATAGCAGCACTCATATAAAACATGACTAAAACATATACATTTCAAGGGAACAGAACACTTGATATCAAGACAACAAAAATACACCTAAATGAGTTTGAATTCCTGCTTTTGCCAATGATACTCTGTAGACCAGCATATTATTAAGAGAAGCCACAGAATAACTTATAGCGAAGGTGCTTGAAAACACACACTCTTGGAAAATATTGGAATAGTGTTGAAAACTGAAAATTGAACAGTGGAAAACAACATACCATCCATATATTGATAATGCATACATCACAAAGAGATTGAGCAATGCAAGCCATCACATGAAGATATTATGTTTAAGTTACTTCATATTTTAATGATATGTTATTAGTAAATGATACAAATTGATAGTATCCTGCTACAAGGTAGACATACATGGATTTGAACTTTTGCCTGCCATATTGATATTCTCTAGGCCTGTGCATAAGCAAATGAAACACAGAAAAGCTTATAGTGATGGGGTCAGAAAACACATTTCAACAGAATGTTGGAACAATGTGAACGACTAAAATATGAACATTGGTAAAACACTGGTAAACAGTATACAGCAATCAAGGGGATCAGAAACCTGCCCCTAGTCTGATGACAAAGTACACATAACTGTTATATACACATACTATGTATAGGCTTATTTCACATATGCATTGTAAATTATTTGTGCATAGTAAGGATTGTCTAGTATACACTTCAAGGTAGACCTCCATGGATTTAAACCTTCACCTGCCTTAACTAATACACTTTCTAGGTCTGTGCATTATCAAGTGGAAACATAGACAAATTTATAGTAATGAAGTCAAAAAGTAAACATTTCAAGAGAGTGTTGGGGCAATGAGGAAGACTGAAAAATGAACATTGCTAAGCAGTGTATAGCAAATGGGTGAACAAGTCCCTCCCTATAGTGTATCGACAATGTCCACATTACTTCATACCTTCAATGAGCCATGGAAGCTGTACTAATGAAACTGTTAGCATCACCTTATTTCACTATTTCTTTGTGACACACATTAATGGAGACCTCAGTTGCACAACAGATGCTAAGTTTGCTATGGGATAAGATGTCTCATTTCTCTGTACATACATATGGAGAACAAAGTTGCTCTCTGCTAACAGTCTTGTAATGTGTGACTGCAGATAGACATTTTTACTGTTTTATAAGCTCTTCTTGGGCGTATGTGTGTTGCGATAATGTATTTTTGACACTATTAAGGGATGTAAAGATTACAGGTTAGAGATGAAAAGGGTTGCATGCAAACGGGTTGACAAATGGGGATGATATAAGGACCGAGGTGGGTGAAGTAGACAGATAGACATCAATAGCTGTGAACTCATTCCCATCAAATTGATATTTTACATAGCAGTACATTAGAAGAGAAACCACTAAAGCAGTCCACCTGTAAGGAGTCATTAACATGACACAATCAGAGATATGTAGCACATTTGCAGAGTGGATAACAAACAGTATAAAACAACCATTTTCTTAACAGTATTGTGGATATGTGTTTGCTATATTTACTTCTAGACCAGGTTGGAGGTTGGAAAGGGGATATATCACTGAAATTAAACATGGAAACTCACAGAGGGTAGCACACAAGGTGATTTAAGAAAGAATAAGCTGGATGCAGTTCAGTTAGGAGTATATATCACAACTTCATAACTCAGTAATGCTAGATGACTTCATACTTATATGTGATGGAATGTACAAACCAGTGATAGGAATGTTCCATTTCAGGAGGAAATCACATGATTATCAAGGCAAGATGATTACACCTGCATGGCTTTGAAACCACCCCTTTGCTACTCACAGTCTCCACAACAGATCATTAGCTGGGTATACTACATAATCATATGTAGGGACGATGTCAGTAAAACAGTTATCAGGATAACACAACAAAGTGCAGCAATGTGAGAAAAATGCAACTGAACATAAATAGTGACATGCCTGAGTCGATCATATCTCCTAAAACAGAACATTAGCTAAGCATGGCAATGAAACTCTCAGAGGAAAGGCATAAAATAAATAAGAGAAAACATTGCAGGGGAATTAGAAACCTGCACCCAGTACACTGAAAATAGAATCATCACCTTGTGAATCTATTGAGCTATAGAGGCTTTCACAAAGAAAGGTTTAACTTTACCATAACTGAACAATGCTTGATCACTCAGCTCATTTGCAAGACCAATGCCAAGTTCTTAGCTTTTTCCAGAAATGTGTCTTAATTTTTGATTTAAAACAGGAACTATCATTTCTCTGTGGTTATAGATGACCGGTGACATTGCTCTGTGTTAACCTTTGTGTAAAGTATGACCACAGAAAAAAAATAATTTTAATAAATAAGCACATTTTGGGCATATGTATGTGTGTTGTGTTTATCTATTTTATACCAGATTAATGGTTGGAAATTGGAATATAGGACAGAGATGAACAGAGGGAAAAATTTATTTATTTATTTATTTATTTTACATTTGTTAACCGGGAGAGTCCGACTGGATACATGTCCATTTTCAGCGGAGGCCCGGGGAGAAAAGCTCCAAGTACATAACAGACATATGAACATTGTTAATGCAAAAAAAGGAAGATAGTTGAGTTCTAAATACAATATAAAGATACATCACATCTTGGAAAAAAAAAAACAACAGCAGCATATAAAAAAACATAGGTCAGTTACAAAGGCGAGGCGCCTTGTTAAAAAGCTTTTAATGATAGTGAGGTAAGAGAAGGGTAAATGATAGTGGTTAATCAGGTTTGGAACAGGGACATTGCCAGAGAGTATTGAGATGGGGTTTAAGCTTTTTTTTGAATTGTAGGAGTGAGGGTTCTGAGGTGAGCATGGTCGGTAGGGAGTTCCACATTTTACCTACAAAGTTTGAGAATAGAGAATCCCCAGCAGAATTATTGGCTTTGGTAGTTTGAGCTAAGATCTTATTGGAGGAGCGTAAAGATTGCAGGGATTGTGGGAAAGATAATGGGAAAGAGGTTTGATGGTTGCATCACTTTTATAGAGGTCATGCATTAGTAACTTGTTGAATCACATCCCTTCCCAGTACTGCCAAGAGCAGAGAGTAGGGCACAAAGTGGCAAATAAGGAAAGAGCAGGATAGAGGTGGGATAGGAGCAGACCTCTTAATTTCTTAGCTCAATAATACTGGTGAATTAAAATAAATTAAAACAATACTCAATTATATATTGAGTGACAACATTAAAGATATGTTAAGCAGCCACACTTTTTATGATGAGTGAGTGGAGCCAATTATGTCTACAGGTTTGTGAAGTTCGGAGTTATGGAATGGAGTATTTGTTGTGGTGCAATGCCCTTTTTCTTTATTTGTTTATTATTCTTTTATTTATTTGTCTTAAGAAGGGAAAGTTGGGGAAGGCAGTAAGGGAAGTAAGAGGAGGGTATCAAGGTAAGGGCATATTGAAATGGAAGACAGACATGATTGACATGGTGTAGCATAACACCGTGAGGGACAGGGAAACACAGGATGAGGGAGAAATCAGAAAAACAGAAGGATGGCAATGGTAAGAAGAAAACTGTGCAACCTACAGTGGTGATCATAAAAGGGAGGAGAAACTGGATTTGCGGATAGGAATGGATGTTCTGGGATGCAGTCTCTGCTACCTTTGACAAAGAAGAATCTTACTAACCACTCTGTGAGCCCTCACCACTCAGTCCTGCCTCAGACAAAGGCAGTACTGGGAAGGGATGTGATTCAACGAGTTACTAATGCATGACCTCTATAAAAGTGATGCAACCATCAAACCTCTTTCCCATTATCTTTCCCACAAGCTTTGCAGGCTATTGACAGGGGACAAAACTGTCACCTCCACTCACACTGCTACTTGTGGGTACCAGTGTACCAGCGTCTGGTACAGGGTGACCTGACACAATTGGTGTAAGCAGGACAGGAGATGTGGAAGCAACTCTGTATGGCTGGGACCCAGATGTGCTGGATGCCTCTGGTGGTGGTGGTGTTGCTGTTGGACCTGGTACAGCTGCCACCTGGTAGGAATGACAGGTCATTCCAGTAGAGTTGGTCCAGGTCACTGTTTTGCTGCATATAATACGAACACAAATTGAGAGACATGAAAAAAGAAAAAAAAAGGAATAAAAGGGAATGGGTGGGAACAATGAGGGTAGAGGAAGAGACATACAGAAACCATGAAACTGTATTCTCAGCTATTTGTTCATACTCATAATACAATTATGGAAAACAATTGTTTTAATAATAGCACCTGCACAGTTATTTTAAAACATTTTGACTATTTTATTTTAAACGTTGCTAGTTTAACCATTTTTCACAGTTTAAATTACACCATGACAATAATTATTTTTAATGGGATAATTGAATGCACAGCCATCCTAACAATCCACAGCCATCATAACAATTTCAGTCACATAAACTTTGCATGATGCGACCCGTTTTCCAGTTGTACAGGAGTGGTATACAGAACATAATTTCAAACATTACACAATTGTACCTATTCCAATTAGGAAAGCCAGTATTGCCAGATGCTGACCTGCTATACAAATGTTTTTTGCCATTATTTTAATTTCTACTGTCACTAAGCAAACAGACAATTTTGTCACAACAGCAAGAATACTTATCCTGATGATTTCTTACATTTTCTAGTCTGTCCATATGCATCTGCCAGTTCCTTTCAATCTCTGCAGGGGCTGGAGCAAATGAAAGTGGAGAATATAAAGCTATATGGTGCCATGCATTGGTTGGATGAATGGCTAGCTTATTTGTGTTATACTTACAGTATGGTGGGGATAACTTCATCCTCCCATTAGCCAGGTAGGTAAGCCATGCATTGGCTCAGGTGTCTATAATGGTGATGGCACTGTTACCCTGTTTGTGGGATGCCATTAACATCAGTACCATCCTTAGACAAACTATTTCAGGCATCAGCCTTATACTGTGACCTAATATAGGCATCCCCCAGGAGCTTGTGTTTGTAATGCTTGTTAAAGATGTCCAGAAATATCTTGGACTCCTCCTCATACCACCTCTGTGCTGTAAAGGAAGCACTAGTCTCTCCTTCTCCAGCCATACTTGTCTCACCTTCAAAGATCTCAGGAAACATGGAAGACAGTCAGTGCCTAAAATAGTTCTTACCTGTCTTAGCCTTCACACAAAGACAGCCACTGACAGCCACCTTATTTGAGTAATGGATGTCAAAATAATAAAATATAGGTATTGCATTATTATGGTTCCAAAGGCTCTTTAAGGTGTAAAACATGGCAGTCCTCCACCCTTCTTTTTGCTGTTAAGAATAAATGCTCGACAACAGCTCAGTCTTCAAATGGCTAAATACAGAATGACCGTTGTTCTTGTCCTTCTGTCTATGGATTGTGGACCACTACCTGTCATAAACATGTCAAACAGATGACCAACACATGGAAGACAATGACAGTTTAAGAATAAGTTCAGCTAGTAGGCTCACCGCATTTAACATGTCACATTAGACTGACAAAAATTATTCTGATGCATTCATGTTATACAATGTAATTATACTAGATCACATTTAAAGCATTGCTAACACCTGAATATAAGATAGAAACTTTCCTTGTGGAAATGTGAGGAGCATGGCTCTTTGAAGAGCATTACTCATACCAAGGCACACATGAGAAGAATAAGCACAACAATTTCCAAATGTATATAATTTATGTTTCCTGTCCATGTGCAGAGCTGACCTTAGGTGTTCAGCCACGTGCTCACCACCATGTCGAACTCAACAAGTTGTTTGTGTGGTTTACTCTTCATGCACGTTGAGCCATTCAGAAACAATAATGAGATAAGCCCTATTTAAATGTTTACTGTGCCCAGAGAGGGTAATCGACACAAACAAGTGAGACTTGAGACAAATCATTACCATGCTATGGAAAACTAACTTTGTTTGAAAATTGCTTTTTTGCTAAATCATTTACTTGTTGCTCCCTAATGTGATTAGTTGCTTAACGGAAGTTTTGTTGTTCTTTTTACACTTACTTCTTTGTACAAGGATATTTTTTTACTGTGAGGCCTAGAAGTGCGATTCAGATTTCTCAGTGTACCAACGTGTGTTAGGCAATGATATCTGGAGGAGCGCATTGCAAGTGTACTGGCCATAAAAGAACGCACTCACGTTACTACCAGTTGTAGAAACATTAAATTGTGCCCAGTGCAGTAGTGTAATATTGTATACCTTATACATATGTGATCGCAATGTAATCATTTCTACCAGTGTTGTGTCTAATGATCATTGCACCCGTTAAGTTGATTGCTTGTTCCCTTGCAGTCAAGTGCTGGTATTATTGTTGTGTGTGTATGTGTGTGGGGATTATTGTGCTTAGGACACAATAATACTTGACATTCTGGTAAAGATTGTTTTGTAGATTCTCATATTTTAGTGTTAGGTCTTACTAAAGTCTAGCAGTTGGACTATTATTATAGTATGTCTGTTAGGATTTGTATCTCTCATGCAAGACTCCAGCTGTTAATATCAGTGCTTTCCAAGCCATCAGATATATGCCAGACAAACAGACATAAAAATTTATACCCACATACGAGACTAGTTTACCAAGGCAGAAAATGCGGAGGTACAAGAAGCTGCCCATCTCCAGGGTAGAAAGCTCTTTGTTATCATTTCTGATTATCAGCCCCTCTAAGACTTCTGGCATGAAGTTGTCACCACTGTCAATACCGTGTGTGGACAGTATTGTAAGTTAGACATGATCCACCACCAAAAGATCACTATGACCTGTGCTGTCACCAGCAGAGCAGTACCTGTGGCACAGGAATGGAGAGTGAACAGTGGTGTCTTGTCTACTAAACCACCACTTACCAAGATGGAAGAATTCTAGGCCTCACTTAACTGCAGTGCCACCTCCACAGATTTCCACAGTGTAGTACTAGATATTGGGACAGAAATAGATATGCCCCACAGAAATTACATTCCTGTAGTCCAAACACATTCACTGCAAATTTTTGGTGAATGTCTATATGAGAGGCCATCCTGGTGGTTGTAGTCATCATTATGCTGACACATTCTCTAGCAAATGTTACACACTGTCAGGTAGCTCACAAAATCTGGCCAAGGTTGTGGCATAGTTAGTGCAATTCCTGGCAGAGCCAGATCTCATGGATGGAGGTGTGCATGAGAAGCTAACCACTCTGTCCAGCATGTCCTGGACATGTCTAGAAACACACAGCACAGTGCCACTTGCTGGGGCTGTGTACACACACACACACAGACACATAGACACACACAGACACACACACACACACACACACACACACACACACACACACACACACACACACACACACACACACACACACGCCAGTCCCTAACCTGTCTGACCTCATATTTTCCCCACCCCATAGCATTTGAAGTATTATTATAGCACTTATCTATTATACCCTGGAGCATAAAGTATCCACCCTTCCCTGATCTCTGTTGTGTATTTGGTGCCATCATGGCACTTAAAAGTATTACTTGGGGGTCTAGTGCATCCCCTCCATTCCCAATCCCCATACTACCATTGGTGCATTATAGTACTTAAGAGTATTGCCTGGTGGTCTAGTGCATCCCCTCAACCCTATACCTATACCACCATTGGTCCTATTGTGGCAGTTAGGAGTATACCTTGGTGGTCTAATGCATCTCACACTAATGAACCCCATACTGACTTTGGTGCCATTATGGCACTTTAGGATTTAGTTTGATTTCAGTAAAACTACATGGCAATTTCTTGAAATGCTGAGCCACGCTGATGCCTTCCTGGTGGTGGTTCTTGGAAGACAGCACATGGCTAATTAGTGTACAGCATGTCTGGGGTAAGTCCTTTCTTGTTTTACATGCCTTTGTGTGAGGGGAACATACAACACAATGTTAGAGCAGTTGCTGAATCAGGGAAAAGTACTGTAATGTGTACATGAAGGTCTACAGGTCCTGTTACCTTCCTGAATATCCCAAATATCGTTTTTCCAGTTTTAACAACATATTGTGCATCTTGAAAATTTTGCATCTTTATATAAATCTGTCTAGGTGTGACTATTTTTAGGGAAGCTCTTACTGACTCTTTCCAACAAGCAGATAATCAGCCTTTGGTCTATCAAGCAAGGAACACATTTTCTATTGCTGTTCCAATATGATCTGTAAAGTCAAATTATACTAGATGACATATTAAAATGTTTTCCTTAGGACATCCATCCATCCATCCACAACCACTTTTTCCCATTTTGCACATGGGATCAGTGTGTCACTTGAACAGTGACAATCATCTAGAGCCAAGGCTTACACTGCCTGGTGGCTCTTGCTTCTAAATTCAGTAGCTTGTCTTTTGTTAAGATAATATACTTCTGGTGAGTATCTCTTTACTTTCCATCAATATTAGTTTTTCTTCAGAGGCTGACATTGTAGTTTTAGTGTCCCCAGTTCTTCTAACAAAGTTAGCCAATGCTATACTAATTGTAGCTAGCTGAGCTAATTGTAGTTAGTATATCGCTTAAATCATGCACAGGAGAAAGTGTTTCATTTAACTCTACCACAGGAAAGTTTAGGTCTGATGATTACATTTAATTATATGGGCTCTTCTCTATTCTGTCATATTTTATTATTTCTGGTTTAATTTCACTTTTTGGAGTCAATGTTGACAGTTCCATAATTTGTGCTTCTATACTTTACATAATTTTTCAGTATTTTTTATTGGCCTGGCAAAATAAAAGTCATTCTGTAGCACGGTCTAAGTGCACATAGGCTTTGTTTTGATTTAGGTTAGCAAATAATTACTAAAAAAGGAATATATAGAATCAAGGGCCATAGCATTCCTTCAGAAACAGAATGTGAAGCATTTCTTCTGCATTCAGTAAAATGTTATTGAGATACATTTCCCCAAAATTCTCACATGCTAGAAAACATAATCCAAGAGTAATACATTATGTTGTTCACACTTCACTAGCCACCCTGAAATTCTGATGATTTACCACTTTTATATAAAGTTTTAATGGTAATTTGTACCAAGTCATTTAACAAGCTTCAAAGTTCAAATTAAACTTGCTAGCTGAAGTCATTAAGAATCTATCGATCTAATGTCTTCTTCACCTCATATTCTAGTTACTTCATTTTACATTTCTTCTTATTTTCAAAACACCTTAGTAATCAAAGGTTCATAGATAAGTACAAGGCTATCTGCCCTTGCATGTCATTTTTAGCCTAGCAAATTTACCTTTTTCTGCTTGAAATAACTTACCCTATTTGGTTATAGATTGGCTTTATCCATCCCATAATTGATAATTATATATTACCCCTAATATGAATATCTGGGATCATACTATATATATATAATTTGAAGGGACCCATGCATGGGATAAAGCATTTGGGGACTGCATTTGTCCATCAGTAGTACAGCAGGCCATCCTGGGGGTACATTTTCTATTTCCCATACATAGATCTAAGTTACGCTTGAAAATGGACAGGGATGAACTTTGTTTTATATGAATGGGGAGTCTGTTCTACAGTTGTGTTATTCCCTGTAAAATATAGCTGAGTCTTCAAACTATTCTGTTGATGTTGCAGAAGAGGCTTAGATCTGTAGACCGGGTATTTCTGATGCCATTTGACTTGATGTGCAGCAAATCCATCAGTACTGGGTCAGAGGATGCCTTGTATGCCAGACACAAGTCAACTGCTAGCAGTCTGTAGGATATTGAGTGTAGTGACAGGGCTTTGAGTCAGTCCATGTAGGACATGTTGTTTAAGCCTTGTATCCTTTTAGCAAGGTAT